>NC_134051.1:19679360-19781320 GCF_965140245.1 Athene noctua | reverse complement strand
ACATCACCAATGAGAGCAAAGAAATCCAATTCCACTCAAAAAATACACCGCTGGTAAAATACAGGCCTGTATCAGCACGACACGTGTGTGCTACAAACCACAGAAAAGATGTCGGGCGATGAAAGCAGACGTGGGACCGTGCAGAAGAGCACAAGCAGCCAGCGGAGAACACATCGGGCTAACGAGGCCCAGGAGGAGCAGCACAAATGCAGCAACATGGGACGAGAAATGAGCTGGCCACAAGACAGAGGCTGCCGGGGGAAAAAAAACAGCCAAAAAGTAAAGACAGCAGAAAGATTTGTGGATCGGGCTAAACACCGATTCAACCAGCCTGAACTAAGTCAAGGAAAGAAGAGACAAAGACATGGACATCACGTAAGGAATTATTCCCCCAAGGCATCTGGTGGTAAAAAAGAGAAAACTGCAGAAGCAGGTCCAGATAAGGGGAGGAAAGATGGGTTTTCCCCTCCAAAACAGAGGGGTCCACACGTGAGGCTTCACGCAGCGGTCTCGCACAGCCCGCATGCCGGTTCTGGGGCCTCTTGTATTCTGTCGGGTTTCCTCCTGAGAAAGCACACTCAGGCTAGACAAGTTGTTTTACAAAGATCTATACACCAGGCTTTAATAAAATCTACAAGAAAGCAACGCTTTCATTAAATTTCTTATAAACTCCATCGCTTTCAGTGGAATACATTAATTGCACAAGGAACAGCCTACAAAACTGGTTTTATTCTCAGGCTTGAGCTTGATCATGCCTCACCCTCTAAGTGATGAGACTGTCTTCCTGACTGCGCGAATAATGACAGACTTGAGCAATGACAACTGCCTCCAGGTAGAAAAGCTTCCAATCAGCCCATCTTTGTTGCACCTACCCCGTAATTTTAGATTCAGAATTGATTAAATTTTCTGAAAAAGCCAGTCATCTTACCGCCATGAAGCATGAACTCTCCCGCAACCGGCAGAACGTTTCTAGTCAGAAGCCGGCAGTGCCTAGCCTACTCAAGGTCATCCAGACGCTTTCTGTAAACCTGGCTGTAGGACATCTTTCCTCTAAGGATGGAACCATGGAACAAGCTTTTCCTAGACAAAGGCATTTATTAAAAGTTATTCAGAAATAACTTCCCCTAATCTCCAGGGACACTTTCAGTGTCCTCGCCAAGTCTTAGGGCAGCAAACGCGGGGTGAAGAGCTCCGGCCCCGAGGCCGTGGGGCAGCAGGGCTGTCACAGCTAACCCTCCAGGCCCCTCATGGCAGCGATGCTGCTGGCCAGCCGGCGCGGCACGCTTTTGGCAGCTTGACGGTAGTCCTCTGGCTTTGCCTTCAACAAAGTTACAATATTTTGCAGTGTTCTTGATGGCTGAAGGCCGAGGGCATCCATCACGTTTATGAGATAATCTGTAAGATTAAGGATAAACAGGTATTTGAACAGGTAACAGACACTGTGCAAATGGAAGCTACCCTTCGCTCATCACGGCTGCTGGAATCCTGCCACTGCCAGCTCAAAGCCACAGAAAATGGCAGCGTGTGTGGAGTCTCACTGTACTGACTGGTGTGTATTTTTGGCTTCCTGCACACTGGTTTAGACAACCATCTGTTTTGTTCTGAGGACTGAGACACGTTCTGCCACGTTTCAGTATCTGCACACAAACACCCCCGGGGTGGTCAGTCACCGGGTCCCCGATAAAGGATCATCCTCACACTGCCAGAGGCACGGAGCCTGCAGGGCAGCCGGGCAGGTCTGCAGAGCTGAACGGCTGCTGAGGCAGGAGGGAGTTCCAGCTCACTGATTCAAAGTCAGTTGGGGAATTCAGGATGGCAGTGAGAACGCTGAGCAACCAGCCTCTAATCCACTGGCTCGTTTTTAAGCAATGCCAAGAAAAAAAAAAAAAAAAAAAAAGATTCAGGCTGAGTTCAGTGGCATTCAAGCAGACCTTCAGGTGAGCTGAGGAGGAGATACTGTCGTATCCTTATTGTTGAGCTTGGCCATGGGGAAGTCAGCACCCACGATCTGCAGCAAAGGACGGACTAACTGGCGTTTACAGCGGCTGTAGCGGTCTCGAGGTGACACTTCCATCAGCTTTGGATAAGAAAACTCCATCTCCTCCCTATCCTGCAGAAACACCTTCCCCTACACCTTCCATCAGTCCTCCTCACACAGCGTGTGGCACAGGAGAACACCACGGGCCAACTGGCTCCTGTTTTGGGGCTGAAGATTTCTGCACGATGAAAGTAGCTTTAGTCACCCGGCACCGTCGGAGCAGCAGGACAGAGAGTTAAGCCATGCAGGGGAGCTGATCCTGTGGGTTTTGTAAAAAAGGATGCTGGTCCAGTACTCCACAATTACTCTTAGAAGGCCTTTAGCTGATCTCCCCTACTTCAGCTATCAAGTGGATGGAAAAATCAACCAGCCATGGCCCACTGGAGCACGTCCCAGCAGGCCTGGCATGTGCTGCGTCCCCTGGCATGTCCTGGCAGAACGCAGATGAGGGGGGACAGAGCTGTGCCACACCTGAAAAGAGAATACACACCTCTTTCTTGCTAAGACTGGTGCGTAGGGGAATCCTCTCCGTTCAGAAGGACTTTGACACTCAAAAGCACAAGGCAGTGAAGAAGCAAGTACATACTGAACACCACCCCTGCCTCGAAGAGGGAGGCGACAGGACACTCTGTGAAAGAGCAGCTGAGCAGCACCCCGCCACGCCGGGGTCAGCCCTGCTCACGACCAAAGGAGAAACCCTCACTGCAGTTCTCTTCAAACCTCGGGCAGGGACAGGGCAGCCCGCGTGTTACAGCATCAGCACCGGGCTTACCGATGTCGGTGGCAAGCTGCTTGGCCGAGTGGGCCGAGAGCTCCGGGATCTGCAGGATGACCTCGCAGTAGGTCTGCATCGTGGCTCTGGCGATGGAGCCCAGCCAGTAGTCAGCCATGTTGTCCAGCTCAGGTAACTCGTCTCCTGCACAGAAAATTCTTGTTAGCCGTCAGCAGTCCCACTCGGCTGCATTTGCTGGTTTTGTAAATAGAATTCATCAATGGTTAACTGCTTCTTCAACAGGACATTCAGTAACCAGTCTATCAGCTGGTTTTGGAGCAGTCAAAGCAGTTACATATCCGCCCTGCTGCTATACAACAGTGAAAGTCAGCCCAAGACCCAAAACACTTGAGTTCCCTCTATTACGTCTCTGGGGAAGTAATTTCGGAGGGCTGATCAGTGCCGGGGTCAGGGGCACTGCCTGGCACCTTCTACAGGGTCACCTCCCAGGAGTAGTTTACCAACTACTGCAATGACAAGGATTCACAGGGGATTTTTCAAGCCCCAAAGGCCTTCTGTGTTCACTGGTGTTTGGGAAATTAATGAGCTATTAAACACGTACATGCTTTAAGATGACAGAACAAGTAATGCAAAAACCTGCACTGAAGAGCACATTCTCAGAAGGCTGCAGGAAGACTATAAATACCAAGCTCTACACTTCCCTGATTGTCAGTGGAAATAAACACCGAGGAGAGATTAACCACAGCAAGCCCTGGTGCGCTGCCAGCTGCCGGGGCTTTATGCAGCTACTGTGGTTAACTGCAGCAGGATTAACGACACAACAGGTAAGCACAGCCACCTGGAGAACGAGCACAAGCCAAAACTCAGCTTGCTGCAAGAAACTGAGGAAAGACAGGCGGGAAGAACTCCTCGTGTGTTCTGGAGAGGAAGCTTTGCAGAGGCACCTGGGCTTCACCCGCCCGCAGCACCCGCCGCTGCCCTCGGCACGGGGCTTAACCCCGCGGGTGGGTCTGACCGCTAAGGACTCGGGCAGCACTGGAAGCAGCAGTGGAGCTCTAACGATTTTTCAGCTGGACTTTATCTAGGATGAAAAAGGAATTGAAATGAAGTGGTCAGCATTCCAGAACTGTGCCCTGATGGAGCAAGAATGGGACTACAGAGACTAGAACACAGGTTGGGCTGTTAAGAAAAGAAATTCCCAAAGAAGCAAAACCTGTCCAAAACAAGACAGAGAGCAGACCAGCTCCTGGCTGTGGGCTCCTAACCTCTTAACAGAAGGGTGTAGGTTAGCTTATCATGCAGGGTGTAACAGCACTTTTTCCTGGATTTACAGAGAAAAGAGGCAGAGGAAAAAGCTGTTTACAAGTGAACATCATTACTATCCTGCTTGAGAACAATCTATTCCTGAAGAAAGGAGCTCAGGGGCTCCTCTTTTTCTAGCAACAAATAAAGGGGCTGGTGGTTCTCAGCAAGGCCATGGAGGACAGTGTATTTTATACTACAAGTGGCTAGTGTAAAGTTAAGCTTACGGGACATTCTCTCCAGATTTCTCTAGGGCCTGAAGCTGGAAAGCCTCAGCCTCATACCAGCTTAGTTCCAGGCAGCAGCTGTTGCAAGAATCGCAGCTTCGATGCTGTCTGGGGTAAGAATACATCGTATGATCACCGATGCAGGGCTGTTTGCTTCAGCAGATGGGGACCCTGCACCAAAACCACAGTTTTAACAGACACTAAACTTAAACAGACCAAGCTAAAGCTTCTGGTTGGAACAAAGCTGAAAGTTTTACTCGTTTAGAGGCTCCTTCTGGGTATTACCAAGAGATTCCTGGAAGAAACAGCACGACCAGACGATAGGAAATGGATCTCAAAGAGCTTTGATACCATAACACATCGCACCCACGTAACGTCGAAGTGGAAAAGCTTTCCCCCGGATGCTTCAAGTCTTTGGTTTCACCCTACCTTGTTCTGGGGGGTAAGGCAGTTTTCCAGCATGCAAGGCCAGTTCCAAAGCAGAATCCTCTTGAGTGACAAACGGCTCAAGGTGGAGAGGAAGCGACATAATATATTGCCCAATCTAGAATAAAAACACAAAAGAGCTGTCACTAAAGAAACGTGAAGCAAGCACTTTGCTAGAGAAAAAAAGTCAACTGCAGTAATCCACACCTGAAAGCAGAAAGCTGAGCTTGACAACAACTCCCTAACCTACATTTGCTCAGAAACCCATTGGCTCTTTCTCATTATTACACTTTGTACAAGAAATAATTTTTCGTGAGGTCAGAGAACCAGTCATTGAAACAATCATGTTAAGAAAAAACTGTGCAGAGCACTGCTACTCCAAGCAAATCTTTGATCTCTGGAGTCTTCCTGGCAATTTGTCTTCTAGAGCAGAATTTAAGACACTGAACCAAATGAAACTACCGAAGAAGAAATACATATTCAAGTGACAATAATGAATTACAGAAACGTATCGCTCCCAAGAAGGGACCAGGCTCACAAATTTGCACACGAGCTACGTAACTTCAGGCACACAACAAATACTGTGCTGCTTACAAATGATTATCTGCTGGTGCAGAGAATCTTCCGAGGTGCAGGTACAGCTCAGAGTCCTCTGCCTCCCCATTACAGAGCACGCTCATTAACAGCTTTTCCCAGAGCTCCCATCACCTGCCTTTCCGTCCTCACAGCACGTATGACACATCAATTTGTTTGTCAGCTCTACTTTATTCTTTTAGTTTTCAATTTTACCGTACGATGCAGCAGTGTTATTTTAAGACGACCCAAGAGAAAGCCTTGGCTCAGTCTTGGCCCGCCTATCAACTCGGCAGCAGGATCAAGGGTAGATCTGAAAAGATGTCAGAAAGCAAATGCTTTGTATCTGAAATTTTCTGAAGTTCCTCTTTGCCTCGGACAGGCAGAAACGTCCTTTGATTCCTCACAGAACCAAGTAACGATCATACACATCTCGGTTTTAACTTTCAGCTGAAGTGGCAGGTGAGCAGATTCAGCCTCTTCCCACCGCCCCCTCTCTTGGTGAGCTGTGTTAATTAAAAAGCTACTTACAATTCAGCAGCAACCTGCCCTTGAAGTTTTACCTCATACACTGCCCATGACCTTTCTAAACCTCGTACAAGTCTCTCAGATAGCTACATTCAAACTACCCATGATAAAACTGTCTCACAAATTGACTGACTACCCATTTCTATACATTTTTTTTTTTTAAGCTTTAAAAGCAGAGTATAACTGTTTGTAGGCCATAAGCCAGAGGAAATCAAAATATTAAAAGCTTTTGATTGCAGCCTGTCCTGGAAAAATCCATTCCCCGTGTGACACACAGAATGACAGTAACATAAAAAACTCGCTTAGCAAATTATACTTTGTATGGAGATAATAATAGCAGCCAATATTAATATCTGGACTGCAGATCTGGCAGCGACTTGAAACGCCGGGCAGGAGCAGGGAGAGCACTGTGCCCGCCGTTCAGCAGCCGAGCCCAGCAGTGCCAGAAGGAATGAGCAGCTCGCTCTCCTCTTCCACTCAGACACTCCACGGCCAGAAAGGTTTCATTGTTATTCCATCAGAAAGAGAAACCAGGGAGTCACGTGGGGATTAGAGGGGTAAGAGCTCAAGACTTTAACTTCGTAGTGCGATGAAATCACGCCAACACACACTGCAGGAACTCCTCCGCTACAGGACCTGCAGCATTGTGAAGATACACTCACCCCTACCACCAAAATTTGGCATTTCCCACCCCAGAGAGAACACTGCAAACAGCGCAGTTCAACAGAGAAGAGCCACTCCTTGTGCTCCCGATGCTCTTCTGCTATTCCAGAACTTGACAGGGATTTCATAAAAGCTGCAATGAACGGCACAACCCTACTGATGGGGGCTGGACCACTGAGAGCATCTGTCACCATGTCACCATCATGTAACAGTTTTAGCAAATATCACTATTTTACAAAGAACTGGGGAAACACAGACAAGATTCCCCCAGCACGGGGCCCCAGTAAGTACCCTTGTGTGCTCTTACGTTGCTGATATATTCCAGAGGAGTCAGGCTGAAGTTTGGCAGGTCATCTGTCAGGGTCTCACCAATGCCACCAGAATTCCAGCCCTGTGAGGCAAAAAGTGCAGAAAGAATCTGAGTTTCTGGTGCGTGAAGTCTATCGGTGTTCTAGGAGGGGGTCACCAGTGACACGAACTGTTGGCTACCCCAGGACCTCTCGCAAGCAGAACACAGATGGTGAGAAAACTGCTTCCCTCGTCCTCCCTCAGGCCCAAGGCACACCCCCCCTTTCCACACAGCTCCCCGTGGGAAATACAGGCTCACACAGGTTAGAAGAGCAACATCTCAAACAAACATCAGCGCCTGCAAACATAGCTGACTGTTGTGAATGCTGTGGACGAAGGGAGGTAAACTGTTCCACTGACTGCAGCTCACACAAGAAATGTGATACCAGAGGGAAACGTTCTGAAAAGGAGAAAGGTAAGCAACACTGAGCTGCACTCCACCCCGAGGCACCCCACGGGTAAACCCTGCCAGCGCGGATCAGATGGATGTGCCCACTGCTCACCTCCATCTTCGAAACGAGTAAGAGTTGTTGTTTGATCCGAAGAAAAACAGAATCAAAAGCCAAGTGGTGTGCCAGCTGGTTGAGGCGGCTGAGGGCAGAGCGTGATGAAGACAGCAGGTTGTGGTTACTCGTACCTTTTTCCTAACACACACGCAGAGACACAGAGAAATGTTTTCATACACAAGTCATTAAACCCACCCCAGAGGAGCTATGTTAACATTCTTCAAGAGGTCCTTATTAGGCCACCCTAACACAAAGGAGCTTTCCTCTGCAATGGCACAGCCCACATCCTTTGGGATGCCCCATTCCCACAAGTTATTCAAGACAGACATCGGCAATGCTCCCTGAAACGCGAAACAAAGAATCAGGATCCCATTGCGCCACGCCAGGCACCAGCACAAGCCAGATACTGAGAAACCTGCAGAGACATGGCAGAACCGCCTCCTGCTCAAAGGGCACAACTAACCGATGCCCTGCAGGGAACTACACAAACATTTTACGTGAAGGGGACCTCCAGAACTTCAGTATTTAGCAAAGGTTTAATGTCAAACATCCAACACTGAAGGCAGAGCTGCACAAGTTGCAGGTAAATTAAGTGCAAGAGAAATCAAAACACTCTGAGGAAATAAGAGACAGAACTCATAACCTTGGCTTCGCCACTACATGTGACTGACGATGGCAAACATAACTTAGATCCTCAGGAAGATAACCAGAGTCATTCTACTCTGTTCACAGATGCATGCATGAATGATCTGGCAGAATTGTATTTCAGAATGGATATGGCAGCAGAGTGTAAGTGGCAAAGGAAGTCTTGAGAAGCCAGTATGTGGGCTCCAGAAATTGAGATGGCTCCAACACCATCTTCCCGGTGCGTCCTGTGACAAAATCTCCCCCACCTGAACCGGTGAGGTATGTTCACAGAACCCAGCCAGGATCTGGGGAGAGGTGGAATGAGCCCAGACTTCCTGGGTTTGGACATTTCACCTCTCTGCAGGTCAGACAGTGTCTCTGTGGGAGACTTGGAACACAGCCCATCAAAGCTCAGGATGAAATGTAATCAGGCTGCAGGGGAATCCTGCGCTCACCCACAACCGTGGGCCCAACAGCACCCCGTGACAGAGGCAGGCTCTCCCAGGCACCACGCTACCTTCAGAGTGTAAAGCGTTTCCATAAGGCTGGCATGCTCGGATGGATTCTCCTTCAGAAGATAATTGTACTCCTGCCAGGGATTCTTTACAGAGCTCTTCTTTTCTGCAGAACTGCTATCCTGAAAGCCAGAAAAACTACAAGGGCTGTAGGAGTCCGAGAGATACTTCCCAGCAGTTGATAAAATCCTGAAAACAAATACACAGAAATCACCAGCAAAATCCTCCAAGATCAGCCCTGTTGCTCTCACGTTGGTCCGAGCACCAGCACCACCTTTATGTTACTGCAAGGATGAGCGCTCACGGCTGGCAGACACCAACTACAGCCAACTCTCACGTCTACTGTGCAACACAAAAAATGCAAAAATATTGGGATGAAAAAGGGAGGACTGTGCTCTCAGGATGTCTAGCAAATACGGAACAAGCCAAGGCTCCTGTGTGCTGCAGGCCCGTGTCCCACACAAAGCAGAGGCACTCAAGTCAGACTAAAGCATCTCAGCGTACGAGAGGCTGAACAGGGCTTACACACAGCGGAGGATCTTCGTGCTGCCTGTGCCCAGCGCTCCTCAAGTTACAGGGAATGGATCACTTCAGGCACACCTCGAGTCACTTCCGCAAATGACTCACGCCCCAGGTCACAAGGGGAGCGAGGATCTTGCCAATTTGACCTGGTGGAAGTTTCCTCCCGGGGCCCAGCCCGCTGGCTGCCCAGCCAGGGATCCCAGGGGAAGGATCCCCGCGAGGGCCCGGGACAGTCTGTGACCTGTCTCGGACATTTCACGAGACGGGCAGGAGCAGTGGGGGCAGATCCCAGCGGCTCTGCTTTCCCTCCATGCTCTACGCAACAGAAGTACCTCGGGGTTTGTTTTCTTTCTATTTGGTACCTATGCTGACAGGTCGTGAATTAAGTTCAGCAGCTCACCTGTTGGCCAGCTGCTGCTCAAAGTCTCCGCACTGACGAAGGAGCTCACCGCAAGTTGTGATTATCCTGGGAAGGGTGAGACAAACACACACGTTGTGAGATTTGAGGCAGATAATGGCAGAACCTTCCCCCCCCTCGAAAACCCATCTCAGACATGTGTCAAGTAATTATAAAATGCCATAACGAAACCACAGTGCACAGGGGACACCTCTGTCAAGAGTTAATCTGGCTTTAACTCAGCATCCATCTGATAACATACTGAATCTTTTTGCCCAACAGCCTCATCCACACGCTGCTTCTTGTCACCATGGCTAAGGCCACCTCAGTGTCACCAGGAAAAATTCTAAGCGCTGCTGATATTTCCAGCAATATGACATAGAGCCTTGCTCCAGACAGGGTGGGGAGCCTCACAGCACTCACTGTGCCAGCAGCAACCTGAAACCCAGGCACTGAACTAATGCTCCCCGCAGCTACGCGGGCATAGCCCTGCCTTCTGCGCTAAGAACTTGTGTAAACTGACCCCAAGTAACTCCCTTTCGACTTTGATACAAAAATCAGTTCTGAGCTGTGCAAAAAAACCAAAAATAATCCCCTTTACCTGACAGAGTTTTGGAATGCAGTCCAGTCCTCCTGGAAAAGGGAATCTGATAGGACATCATCCAGTTTACATTTCTTTCGTATAGACTGCAAAGTATTTGTAAAGTCAGATGTATACCTGTGAGGAGAAATGGGGAGGAGAGAAGCACCAGCATAAGAGAATGGCTTAGAGAGCAGCGTAACTGCACATCCTGCGATTTATTTGTCCAGTCCTCTACAAGGGCCAAATAAGAACCAGAAATATTAAAAGCAGTTCAGAAGAGACACTGTTGTTCCAGTCCAAACACACAGGTGTGAAGAACTGCTCAGCCACAGCCCACTCAAGCCCACACCAGGAGACAGGGAGAAATGCAGAGTAACAGGTACTGTGTGGCTTCAATGTGCTGCATGTGGGTTACTAGGAACTCTCCACTCCCATGATAAGGTACGAGTAAGACGTTTTTGTTACCGCAACACTAATCACATCTCCTAGGAAAGGCCAGAAAAAGTTTATAAGGCTACTTCTACTCCAACATCACTTGGCCCTTACTCCAGGAACACAGTGACAACAATCTCATGAATTTGTTTTCTCAGCTACTCCCCAGATGAGAACATGGATAAAAAGAAGAACATTTTGTTTTCCACACACCCCCGTTTTTTTCTTTTAAATAATGCCCATAAGCAGGAGGTAAGCACATTACCCATAAAGAAGGTGAGATCAGAGGAGTGTGCTCTCCTCCTCCCCACGGGGCACCACGATAACAGTTTGGTTTATACCTTGTGAGCAGCTCTGTCGTTATCAGGAACTACGGAGTGAATGAGGGCTGGCATGCTGCCTAAGCGAGCTGTCAGCGTCACTTTAAGATAAGAACTTCTGTTGAACCTTCCTCACTGGGCCATCTCACCCCTGCAGGTGGATTCTGCATGTGAGGTCACTTGTCCCAGTATTTCCCCACTGAGATCGACTTCCACCGGCCTAATCTGTCTTTGTCTTATTCAGGAAACATCTTCCCCTTCAAAAACATTTATTAAACATGAAAATTCAGCCCAACTAGCACACAAGGCAGCTGAGGCAAGTCTTCAATTTAGCCCTAAAACGCTTCCATTTTTCCCCTAAGAAACAGCCACTGCCCGAATGAAGCGGTAGGAGGGGATATCAGGTGATTCATGTTTATAGATACTTTCCACTCTCGGCCGGTTTTCACAAACTACAACGTCCTTGGCCCCACACCAAACACGTGCTACTCCCTCCAGATAAAAGCAGCAGTGTAACTAGAAGCACCTTACTTTGTGAACAGAGCCTTCAGGGCCTTGAGGAGCCCACAGACGCCCAGCCCATCCGTGAGTTTAATGCAGCTGTCGATGGCTCCAGAGGCCAGAATGAAGAGTTTGTTGACGGAATGGTTCAGTTCCTGGACACAGTCAATTACTTCCCAGTGCTCCTAAATTGAAACAACAGAGATGAGCTCCACTCATCTTTCGGTGAGCGTCCAGGCGTTAAAGACAAGACACTTTCTGTAACATGTTGCTCTCCGTATCCTCCAACCTCGCGAAAGCTTACGGGGAGAACAACGCTGGTTGCTTCCACCCTCCTGCACAGTCACTGTTAATAAAAGTCAGGCTGTCAAATCCTACATTTACCAGGTCCTCAAGGAAAAACAGTTCTGCCAACAACAGAATCTTCTACAAAAAAGAAAGACTTTCCTCCCCCAGCTCCTGTTCTTAATAAATTTTATCGAACCTCGTGCAGGCTCCTGGCTGACAGTACTATTTTGGTGAAGTCTTTCTCCAGCAGATCCACCCAGGGCCAGTTACTGGGTGAAGGAGAGGAAGAAAGGTACCTCCAACCCGACAAGGCTGCCGAAATTAACTTTATTTCTTAAACAAAGTTTACTTAGCAGTAAAAAATATACTGCAAACAGGAAATATTAAAAAAAATAAATAAATAGAGGAGGAAAGAGGGCAATAACTATGACAAAGACCCTCGTCTTTAGCAGAAGCTTCAAGCCTCACTGTCGTTGAACAGACGGCTGCCTTACCAGGGGCACGGCACTGATCTGAATGAGGAGATTTTCTTCTTCCAGGTCTCCATACTGCAGCTGATAGGGCTTGTACGGACCATACACTGCTTCCACCAGCTCCATCACTTTTACCAGGTTCTGCTCCTCTACAAAGAATCAGATGTTTAGTCTACAAATAGATCAACACGCTACTAAAAACCTTGTTTCAAGCAACATGCAGTAGTTCTTCAATTAGAGCATGCTGCCTACACAGGCTTGGAATGCTGCCCAACAGCTTTACGTCTCAACTACATAGATTTTATTTTTTTTTCCATTTTTTTGAAAACAAGGTTATTATCTCTACCTGCTTCCTAAAACCAAGATGTTCTACCTCAACAAGTGCCTCAAGAAAATTATCACTCACTGCTCCGAAACAGCCTGGGTGACAAAAATCTATTAAACATTCCAACCTACAGTAGAAGGAAAGTATTGAAACCGTTTGTGAAGTGAAACACATTACTCCCACAACTTAAAACAGGGGCAATCCTCATTTATCAGAAAACCTGGTTCATACTTAAAATAATTGACACTGAACTCAATTCACTCTGCACTACTACTGTACGGAGTTCATCGACCAGAGTTCAACGCGGACCACGAACTTTGCACTTCAGTGCCGCTCTGTTGAGCAGGGAGCTGCAAACCCAAACTAAAAGCAGGTCTGAATGATTATTTCTCAAATTAGAACTGGACACCAGCTGTTATTGTGAAGATTTGCCAAATTCAGACCGGCAGGAAACCATAACTACTTCGAATCCTCGATGCAAGAGAAAAGGTCTGTGCCCTAAGGACGGGCAGGCGAGGGAGCGGGTTGCCCGAAGCCTGTGCTACTGCCGTGGCCGGGGGTTTTCAAGGTCAGACTGAACAACTCCCTGAGTAACATGGTCTGAGCCCATAGCGGACCTTGCTTGGAGCAGGAGGTTGGACTAAATCATCTCCCAAGGTCCCTTCCAACCTGAACGATCCTGTGAATCACCACTGAACCCTCCCCTCACACACACACAGGCAGAACTGGTTTGGCTCTGTTCCGATGAGTCACCCGGCCCTTCCACTCTTGAGGTATTTCTCTTCCCAAACATCTCACCCCACTGCAAAAGAGATGGAAATAAAGTTTTTGGGGTTTTCTTCTAACACACTCGGGTAACAGTTCAGCTGTCTTCCTATTCCATCATCTTCTAGAATTTGACATCATTTTTTCAAGTCCTTTTAAATCATTTCTATTACGAAGCACAAGTGAAGCCAAGCCAAGGACAGAAAATGACTGACAAGAGGACACAATCACAAAGGCAATAAAACCAGACACAGTGACAGTCACAGTCCCTAAAATTGCCCAGTAATCATAATTTACATGACCAGGAAAGAATCTGGGTTTGGTTATGAGGAACCAAACACAGGAAACACAGCATTAGGAATGCTCTATTAGCTTTAATTTAGGATTTTCCCCTAACCGGTCTTTGAAGGGGCTCCACCGGATTAATAAAGGACTATGAATAGCCAACAGTTCAAGTCAGGCATAAACCCGTGTAAACAGCACCTCACTCCTTTGTGGTTTGTGGGAATTATTCATCAAGTCCTGACCACAATGAGATGACGAACATCTTAGAGTAAGGAAAGCACAGGTTAGATTTTGAACCAAACACTGAGGATTCTGCTAGGGAATAAACTACCAACGGATCAGAGATAATATTTGGCCCTGCATTTTCACTTGATTAAAACGTAAGCCAGTTGCAACAGAAAAACTATAAAACAGAATTTAAGCATCCAATGGATGCAGCTTGCAAGCAGGTTTTCTCTTGTTTAGTAAGGTGTGACTTAATTCCAGGAAACTCCTCAACTTTTATGCTTTGTGATCTTTCACAATGGGTTGCACAAAGAGCTTCCCTAGAGACATTTCCTCATCTGTTAGACAGAAGAAATACTAATGCTTGTAAAAGGAAAAGTGCTAAACATTATTTACCCTGTATGGCAAGCATGCTCAGAACAGGTCTGCTTCAGTAAACTTGTTCAGGATTGTCAACATCTTTAGTGTAAGATACACACACATGCACACAAAGGTGCAAACACCATGTAACTGGTTAATACAGTAGAAGAGAATCTCTCCCTCTGTGTAAAACCAAACAAAACCCCACAATGGAACTTTACAAAGGAGTAGACAGAAGAGAATGACACAATTCAGAGCAAGAGCCTTACTCAGGTTTGGCAGCATTGCTACTTCCAGCCCTTTGGCGAAGTGGACGGTGGCATCGTAGAGCTCCAGCAGCCTGGTCAGTTTGGTCTCCTGGCCCGTTCTCTCCAGGGCGGTGCCGAGGCAGACAGGGATGGAAGGCACCAGCGCTCCCAGGGTTTGGATCAACAGCACAGTCACAATTTCATAGGGGTTCTTGAAAACCTGGGGTAGCAGAAAAGCAGCTTATCTCAGAGGAAGACGACAGGCAGCGGAGATCAGCAGAGAGCTTCCCGAGAGCCCCCCCGCGTACAGACCCCCGGCACGGGCCCGGCAGGTCCTGCCTGCCCAGGGGCTGCGGCCTCCCTCAGCCCTCCTGCAGGCGAGCAGCCTGCACACAAGCAGCACCCCTTCCCCGGGGCAAGCAGATGCCCTTAGGCCCCTGCCACGGAGCTCCTGGAACAGAGGGACAGAAGAGGCAGAACTGAGGGGGCTGCAAATGCTGTCAGCAGGGAGGCTGACATAACCAGGGCAGACAGACTTGGGAGAAAAAGCAGCAGCAGCCCAGCCTGGACTTTTTCACACCCAGCATGGAAAACTGCTTCTTTCTATTAAAGAATTAATATAAAATTACCTATTGGTGAGAGACAGTGATATACAGACCATGAAGATGACATTTTGTGCAGTGACAGACCACAGTCCTCAGATAACATGAGCTCCCAACCAAAAGGGAACAAAAACAAACAAGGAAAACTTCTCAAGGGGTGAAAAAAACAACAAAAGAGGTCTGCTAAGACTGCAGGAACCTCACTGACCTAGCACGCAGGACAGCCTGAGTACAAAAGTCTAGGTCAATACATATTTACCACTGAAACTGTGCGCTGAATACGGCAACCAAGAAACTGGAAGATAGGTGTAGGTCAAAAACTGAATTCAGCAGAACACAGGCACTGCGGTAATTTGAAAAAACACCTGGCAGAAAAGTGCATTTGAAAACAGAGCACCCAGTTTACTCAGGTGTGTTGGGAAAAACACACATGTATTGGTAAAACATGTAGAAAGAGTACTACACATCGCGATCCAAATTACTGGTCCGGCAGAAGTCACTACTGGAAAGGCTGGAAAGACTATAATCAGCTGAGAACTTGTATTTACATGCACTATCCTCAACTCCACCAGCAGAAAACCCATTACAGCCTTTTATTGTGACTTTTTTGTCGCTCATTTGCTTTGAAAGCTGGGGTCACCATGAAAAAGATCCAAGGATTCTTCAGAAAGCAGAATCAACATGGGAAATTGAGTGACAGGAGCTCTGCCCCGTGTGCCATTTCTCTCTCACAATCCCCAGTTCAAAGAATATTTGCTAAAATGTAAGCTGACATCTGGCCTGTAATCCACATCGAAACATCAAGCAGAAAAAATACATTTCAAGGAAACACTGAGCTGCTCTGCAGCACAGGCCTAGCACTTGCACCAGGCTTCGTAACATGAAGATAAGGATCTCTTACCCTTCATGGATGAAAAACTCTTACAGGCTCAACAATATGAACTTATTTCTCCATTTCACTAAAGGAAGACAACTTCTTTGGATCCTACATTATTCTTGGCAGGAAAAACAAGTACACAGACTCCAAAGGGTGATAGCAGAAGCCCTCAGATATCTTAGAGAGTGACATGAATCAGCCCAGTATGACCTTGAGGGCTTCCTCCAGGCCAAGTGATAAAGCAATTCAGGCATTTCAGATGTTTTGCAAGAGAGCACATTTGCAACGCCAACAAATTAGATTTAACTTAAGATACAGATGAAAGCGATAGAGCAGCTTTAATGTCAATAACACAGCAACCTTGCTGCTGGTGGAACACCAGAGATCAAACCTCGTCTGCAAGAGCTGGACAAGAAGCGAGCAGGTCCCAAGCCCTGTCTTGCTCTGACGAGGCACAGCACGAGCGCCGATGAACTGCTGGAACCCTCATGAGAATTAAGAGGATGCTGGGCCTTGTCCCCCCCCACCTGCCCCGACACCAAACGCTCACTGCACCTGTGTCGCCCACTGCAGCTGCGAGTGCCAGGTCCCGAGCAGCGTGTCATACAGCTCAGTCAGCTGGCGGTTTAAGCTCAGGTCACTCTGGCAAAGATCCTGCCACACTGCCACCAGCTGCACCTGCAGGGGTAACAGGAACCGTTCTGAGAGGAGAGCTGCCAGCCCACGGATCTTTCATTAGTTCAAACCAAGAACTTCCAGGCAAAGAGCTTTTGCTAAAACACAATGCCCACCCTCGCTCCAGATTTCAGCGTAACGTTTTGCTATAATTCTGCACCACAGAAGGAAAAGACCTTCAGCATGAAGCTAGAGGCTTCTTAGTTGATTCAAAGATTTAATTAACATTGGTATTTACTCATAAAATGAGACTGTAACCGATACCCCCACATAATAGTTGAAATACTTGGCAAGCCCCAGCCTTGAACTTAATCCTCAAAAGTCACAGTCATGAGAGAAATTTGAGGATCGGGTTATGGCTACCGAACTGTCTGGAATTCCAACTTTTAATCTTACCTGAAAAGAGTTTACAGAAGTCAGCAGCTGGCACGTTGCAGCAATAAAGTTATTACTGACATAGCCAAATCCAAGAAAAGCAAAGCATAACTATAAGGCACAGAGAAATCAAGCAGAACGCACATATCCTATGTCTGCTGTGGGAAGGAACACAAAGCCCTGAATGGGGAATTACTCTTGAAACACGGGGAGTAACCAAGGCTGTTAAGAGCCAGGAAGAGAACTCAGAGAATGAAAAACGGAAAAGAACAGGTTCCATCCTCCTTCCACCAGGAAAGGTAAAATACACGATGTAGCAGCTCCCTCTACAGTCCAAGTCAAGCAAGAATCCAAATTTTTATTCCTCCATATTAAAATATTATCAAAATACTTACCTTGTGACATTTATAATAATAAGCAAGAAGCTGGGGCATCCGATCAATTTCGGTGAAGACTTTAACAAACGTTTTTGCCTGATCTAAACAAAACAAAATAGGCAGTTAACAGTCAGTCCCAGTCAGAGGGTGAGACCTTAGTCTAATGGAGCAAGAGAATTCTTCTAAGGGAGAATGCACAACGGCCTACACAGAAAGCCACACTTCCACCTTTAGTTTGCTGATCTTCTCAAACAGGAGCAGAACCACCCAAAACCCACACTCAAACGAGAACGGGTAGCAGACACGAAGAAGGAATTTAACTTCTTACACTTCTTAAGCAGCAAATGTAGTATTAAAGACAGGTAAAACCAGAGCATTTCCTAGGAGGAAATGGTTATTTTCCAGAGACAAGCCGCTATCTCCAAAACCAGAACATGCCTCTGAGTCCTGAGCTTCGCTTTCACCACTCCTCAAGCTGACACCCAGGCTAAGGGCACAGTCAGCTCTCACACAAGGCCCTGAAATCCCAGCTCCCCCAGAGTCTCTTTTGTACTGTGAGGGGGATGACTACAGTTCCGCCCACAAAATACAGCTGGGCTTAGAGGAATCAGTAACGAGACCTTGTTTTTCAAACAGGACCCAGAAGGCAGAGAAACCAGCACATGAAGGAACTCGAAGTGTTCTTCAGCTGTGGAAGATAGCGAATACGGACGCTCTGGGGATATGTTTATGGACTTGTATTACATTTATAGGAGCTGGACTTCAGGAAAAAACATTACTTCAGAGTAAACACAGAAACTCTCTTCAATGGGAAAAAAGCCAACGTCTCCACATGCCCAGAATAGATTTTGAAAGAGAATGCAAACAGTGCCCAAAGGGAATTATTCTGAACGGTACGCCCAAAGGACCTCGCACCAGCAGACCTGCTGCCAGCGGTTTTCTTGCACCTAAACGTTTTCTTTGGTGGAGAACTCACAGAGCATATGAATATTCAATTTACTTTCATCCTACGCTGAGAAAATATTCCAAAACGTCATCCTTTGCCTTGAATTTGTCTGTAAAGGGTAATGTACTGCAACAGAAAAAAGGCGTGGGACCCACTGTGAAGGTGACAAGCACAGTCCAAGAAAGAAAAGGAGGCTGTGTAAAGAAAAGCAGGAAGAGGAACGGGAGGGAGAAGAGGAGAGAGATCTCGGCAAAGGATTAAACCCATCTGTTAGAAACGCAGCAGACAGAGCTCCTTCCCCCAGGCTCCCTCCCGTGGCCGCAGCCGCGCAGCACAGCAGAAGCACCGCGGCCCCGGGTCCTCCCCGGGACCTCGGGGTGCGGGCAGAGGGGAGGCAACAACCAGGACAAGCGCTGGGACAACAGGAGAGGGAAGGAGGAGCACAAAGAACAGCCCCAGAAGTCAAATCTTCTAAAGGAGAGTTTATAAAACCAGCTTTTACGAGGTAGTAAGGAGTCAGGATGTTTCCAAACAAACTTCCTTCTTGATTACAACCCCAAGCTGTAAGAGAAATGCCCACTAGCACTACGATAACGCAAAACCAGAGGCCTTCTGCTTACTTGAGCAGCGCTTCCCACCCGCAGAGCATCCGTGGTGTAACTAAACTACGACCCCAGGGCAGCCCTGCATCACCACCTCCATTTCACACATCTTCATGGCCTGTGAAAGCAGCTCACGCTTTCCTTATTCCCCACAGTGCCCACAGATACACCAAACCGCAGGAAAATCAAAGATCCACTGCACTGCAGAGCACGTAACACTTCACGGCGTCTGGCTCCAACAGAAAAGCACACAGCCCAGTGCCAGGAGCCCCCAGGGCAAACCGCCCACCCAAACAACATTGTACGTTTTGAAGACAATAAACCCTGATAGCAAACGACACCAAGAGTCACTGACCTACGGACTGGGAGTTAAAAGCAGCAACAATCTGAGGGCTGGCCATGGCCTCCAGGCGGTTCTTCAGCGCCTCGAGGTGCACACACTTCTCGGAGTAGTCTGGCGTGTCCACGAGCATAGCCAGGCTGCTCTGCATGCTGGTTAGTTTGGCCGAAATCACAGACACATCCTGCCACGGGGAAAGGCAACCCGCTCACCAAACACGACCTCAGAAAGCATTAATACCTGTTCCAAAATGACGTTTTACAAACAGGTACATGCTTTAGAATCCCTTCAAAAACCTACTGTTAAGTGCAGTTTCTCTGGAAAGCTGAAGGCGCAAAGACTAAGAAAAATAAGGCATAAGTACCTGTGTTTTAAGAGTCTCTTCAATGTCCGCACTTAATGTGCTCCATTTGTCTGCCTCCTGAAGCGACTCGGCAGCCAACTGCATTCTAGATTTCACTCGGTCAATCTCTACCAGGACCTGAAGGAAATAAAAAAAATTAAAAAAAAAAAAGTTCCCTATTGAAAAGATAACTGTCACAGATTTATATTATGGGAGCTGGTTTAAAAAAAAGCATGAAATGATCACACTGTTACAAGGAGGGGGGAGTTGGGTGAAAGAGCTAGAGATGTTAAATCAACTTCCAAAGTCAAACAACAAAAGGTCAGTTTGGTTTCTGGATTTGTACTTTTAGTATCCCCTTTGCCTGAAAGATGCTACACACCCCAGGTAACAACAGGCAGAAATCTGGGCAGAAATCAGTGTCCCCAGTCAAGCAACAGCAACTCTGAACCGAGCCACGACCAGCTGTGCCTCGGGACATGCAGATCCCACCGCTCTGTGTCACACCCACTGTTCTACCATCAGTGGTAGAAGTGGGTTTGTCTTGAGTTCCCAGGATTGTTTAATACAAACAACTCTGGCAACTTCAGAATTTCACAAGTTGCAGATAAATACAGAGCAAAACATGAACCTACCTGCATTGACTGAGCCGTGTCTTCTTCAAATTTCTTGATATCTTCTTTAACAAGGATCATTTGCTCCTTCAGGAATGTTGCCTCCTGTTTCAAGACTTCCACTTCCCGGAGGACTCTGGGCATGTTCTGGAGAGCCTGGTGGCTCGTTTCTAGAGAAACACCAAGCGGTACAGTGGGGAGGGCCTGAGGACCCTTGCAGGAAAGAGGGGGTTTTTTCAGTAATTTTAGGTAATCGTTAATACTTAAAAAAAAATACAGGAAAACAAACAACAAAACAAAACGCTAGACCACAAAACTTTAGTTGTATCTTTAAAAGTTAAATATGTACTTGATCACGGAATCGTTTAGTTCGGGAAAGACCTCTGAGATCGTGGGGTCCGAGCGTTAACCTCAGGCCGCCCAGTCCTCCCCTGAACCAGGCCGCGGGTGCCGCATGCACACACCGCTCCGCGGGCAGCCTGTCCCAGCGCCTCGGCACCCCGCAGCGACGGAGTGTCCCCCGGCACCGACCCCCGGCAGGGGCCGCTCCCCGCAGCGCGGGCACAGGCCCGGCGGGTCTCCGAGGGAACCGGCCCGGGGCAGCGCCCTCACCCTCCACGGCGTTGTTGACCTCCTGGATGAAGAGCTGCAGCTTCATCACCAGGGTGGCGGCGTGAGCGTCCACCTTGCCGGGGGCCTCCTGCTGCACGGCCCGGAAGGCCGCGTTCACCCAGCCCTTCACCTCGAAGTCATCCGACAGGAACCGGGAGAAATCCATGGCCGGCGGGCGGGCCCCGCGCACAGGCCGCGCACAGCCGCGGAGCACCGGGAAACGCGCCGCCAGGCCCCTCCCGGCCACCGTAGCGGCTGCGCGCAGGGCCCCGCCCGGCCACCGTCCGCGGGGCGTCCCCGCCGCCCGCCTCAGGCACCGGCTCGGGGGCGGAGACGCGGCCCGGCCGGGCGGGCCCGCACCGGAGCTGCCAGGGCCGGGCTCGTGGGAGATCCGCGCAGGCCGCCGCTGCAGGGGGGGGCGCCACCCCCCCCCGGGCCGGGGACACCGAGCCACAGCGTCAGTCCCCTCTGCTCCCCCGCAGCGGGACGCGCGGCGGTTAATGAGGCGCCGGGGGGCGAGGCCGGGGGCAGCCCTAAGGAGGGGCCTGGGGAGGGACCAGCTGGGGCTGACGGGCCGGTTCCCCCCACACTGCCCCCACGCCCGCCCCGTTTACCTCCCCCCTCGGTGCTGCACCTTCCCCTCCCCGCCAGAGCGCGGGTTGCCCAGCGCTCAGCATCCCGCCGTGCCCGCCTGCACACCAGCGCACGGGTCCCCGGGCAAACAGGGTGGGCAGGGCCCTGGAACAGATCCTGCCCCGTCTCCGAGGGGCTGACTGTTGATAGAGGTTTGCTTTTTTTTTTTTTTTAATTGAAAAAGTAACGGGGGAGAGGGAAATTGGGCCAGAAAACAGCAGGAAAGACTGGTATGGAATAAGCACTGAGGCTCCCAGGCTGCAGGGCTCTACAGCAGTCTCCTGTAAAGCAGGGGCAGCTACAGGGAAGGGCCGTGGCAGAGGCAGCCGTTTACACTCCTCCTGCCAGACACCGGGAGGAGGGAGGAGACGGCGGATCCCCAGGAACGGAGCCGTTTCGGAGTCCGGGCCGGTGGTGCTGGCACACAGCCCCCTCCATCCGCCGCCAAGGCAACACAGCAATGTCCAGCCTGCTCAGCTTCAGCTCCTGCCCCAGAGCTCTGCTGCTGGGAAGCGGGTCAGCTCTCCCACCTCCCTGAAGGGCTGCGCGCCTTGCGTGAACGCTAGTTTGTATCTCAGCCGGATGGGATCCTACAGAGAAAGGAACAGAGAGGGGCACGTCACACCTGCAGACGCCTCCGGCCTCAGCCCTCGCAGCCTTGCTGCAGGGAATCGCCCTCTGAAAGGGGAGAGTAACACTTCAGCCCCGTGGAAGCTCTGCACAGAACAAAACCTGGATCTTCTTAAGATTACATAAGGGAGACTGTGCAAGCCCCCCAAGGGTATGCTTGGCCATCCAGGCCCGGCCAGCCCCCTCAGTGACAGGGGAGTCCTTACACCAATCTTCAGTCTCGGGATTATCCACCAGTGCAGCAGAACTGCCGCCCACCGCTTGTGTCTTGGGTGGCCTCGTGTTCCATCAGCTGCAGGTGTCGGCGCAGCGTCTACCAGGAGCCAGGGCTGCAGGGAGACTGCAGCAGAACTGTGCAGGCCCCTGCAGCAACTGCCCATCCGATCCTTCAGATTATAGCACTGGAAAGCTGTTCCAGTGGGAAAAATGCCTTCCCAACACAGCTCAGACTGCTCTGTCTCTCTCCTGCATCTCCCCACTAACGATACTCTCCCCATCTTTCATACAAATACCCAAGTGCTACAGTGACAGTCCCCAGCAGAGCCAGTCCCCACACATACCTTGTGCGGGTTGGCGAGGAGCAGGACCTGGGACACCACCGCAGGGGGGAGGAGAGGGCTGAAGGCAGGCAGCTCAGAACCCGATGCTGGCTGTAACTTTATTTTCATGGTCTGAAAGAGAAAACAAAAGGAACTCTTTTTGGTCCATGCTGGAAAAGGGCTGGGAGTGTTAGCAAGGCACAGAGCTGGTTAAAGACACGTCAGCCAGGTTTTGTCATTCAGTGAAAAGCGTGCCTCCCCCCAGCCTGCACCGAAGGTGGATGTTCCTGACTAGAGAATTCTACGCTGCGCATACACAGGCAGAACGAGCGCCTTACCCAGGAGGCTAAAGCAGCATGTCTGGAGCTCTGTCTAGTTGTCACAAGGCCTGGGATATCTGTGAAACAGGCACCGGGGCCACAGGCAGCCCCATACAACAGGCTCACTGTTCAGGGACAAGGAGACGTGCAATTTCCAGTGAGCAAGAAATGGTGAACCTTCTCTTCAGGGCATTTCTGAGTAGTCACTACTTGTCACGGGCTTCTCACCTTTGGGACTGCAGCCTGGAACTCTATGTCCTTAATCGGTTGAGCTGATGTGCTCAGCATGGAAAGAACCATCACCAGCACGTCTGGTCGGCCAGGAGCCGGCTCTCCAGAGAAGTGGAGCATGGCCTTGAAACCATTCCTGTCGTACACAGTAAGTGGACAGATGCTGCCTGCTGGAGATAAAAGGAGAATCAAACAGAGCATGGATTCCCCTCCCTTCCGAGGGCAGAACAGCAGACAGGACGAGGAACAGCAAACGGGAGACACACATACAGACTTTTACTTCCTCCAGCACACTCACAGAGCAAGCAGCACACAGCACCTGCCTGTGATTTACATTTCGCCTCTAAGGCAGAGAAAGGAACCTGGATGTCTAAATTGGAGATTTAGCAGCTCAGATTACAACAGCCAGCTGGAGATGTCAGGCATGGATCCAACAGATAGGACGGGAAAAGCAAAACGTAGCTCTTCAGCACACAGCAGAGTCAGTCCCTTGTCACCATCATCCGGTAAACCCACACCTGACTGTCACCACCCAGCCCTTCCCAAATCTGCTCAGTCCTCCCCTTGAGGGACTGAAGTGAAGACAAACGGGTCAGAATGTCTTTGCACCTGACCTCTTCCAAAGGCAGGGACAGCCAAGGCTCTGCAGTCCTCTGAGCAGGCCGGGCCCTGCTCCGGGACACGGGTCCCTGGTGGAAACACCCCGGTAACGGCCAGCGGCTGCAGGGCTGGGCAGTACTGAATCAAAAAGCAGAGGTGAGAAGGACAGCTCCCACCCAGAGACAGACCTTCTGAGTGTCTGAGGAAGAGCTGCTTGGTAAGGGCAAACAGGTTAGAAGCAGATCACAGAGGTCAGCCAGGGCAGGAAACTCCTGACCCTGAGTAGGGAGGACAAGGACATTTCCTTGGGACAATCCCCAGCACTTGCTCGAATTCTCAGATACTCTAAGTCCTTCCTAGAACAGTCATTACTTTCTCCAGCTGACCCACACAGCATGAAGCTACTTTGGCTCACTCCCCTGCAAAAATCACAGAAGAGCTGTAGTAAGCAGAGCTGCGGCACAGAAATCATTGTACTTACTCAGTGTAATTGAAATTAAAGGGACAAAAAGGTTTTCTAGAGAAGCACCATAGGAAGCTGGATGCAAAGAGGCAGCAGGCTTCAGCTCGTAGCCTAGACTGGAGAATGAAGAGCTGTCTGGAAGATCTGGAAAGGGCAATTTCACTGGTGATAACTCCCTGGAAAGAAAAGCATGTAGAAAGCTTGTATTAACTGGGGAGGCTACGTGGTACATACCAGCTTCTGCTGTGTCCCTTGGTACTCCCACTCCCTCATCCCTTTTGCGTATAAAGGAAGTACAAGCTTACACCCTCTTGAGTCCTTGAGAAATTTGAAAACTGTCTCTGTTTTACGTAGAAGAAGTTGCTGTTTCTGTATTCATTAAGGCAGACTTTGGTTTCTGTTACTGTCACAAAACTTTGTTTGGGGGCTTTGGAAGTCTCCCCTCCCTGTGCACAGACTCTCTGGAGCTCCAGCCAGGGAGGCTAAAGTACAATCTAGCTCAAAGACAATGCAAGAAGCTGGGAATCTCCAGTAAATTTTCTTGGCTTGTATTATGTCAGGCTGGATAAATGTATCGTAATGATCACCTGCTCTGAAGATCTGTGGATGATTAATTTGGTTCATAAACTGTTAAGCTTCCACTGAGCGCCTGGAAACTACTTTGTCACAGCCTGAAGGAAGCCGGGGAAGGTATTTTTTGAGTTGCAGGTTATCATAAAAAGACCTGACTGTAAGGTTTTTGTTCCTTTAGCTCAAGATCACCTTTTACTAAGCCGTGGGATTTGTGTCCCCAAGTTTCTGACCCTTGGAAGGTCCTAGTGTGCAATTACACAAAGTGCAATAACAGGCACTTAAGAGCCAACGTGCGGCCAGACAGCTTGTCATCACTAGCCACCTGTAGTGAAAGGTTTTCCCAAACCTCCCTGCTGTCAAACTGTTCCTCATCTCCAAAGCCAGACTGTATTACGCAGGGTTTGCTTACAAAGACAATGTCTCTGTCCTGGACAGTGGAGAGAACTGAGGGTCCAGGCCCTGAAATTCGTTCCTCTGGGAGCAGCCGTCGTCCCAGCTCTCCTTCAGTCCCAGCGTGTGAACAGGACTTACAGCTTCACCATTGCCATTGTGCACAGCACTCTGAAAGACAAGGCACTTCTGGTTCATGCTACAGAACATCAGCAAAAATCAGGCCTGATTTTTGACCCCTGTGCCTTACGGACTAAAGTACCCGAGGATCACTCACCTCTGCTAATCCAAAATCAGGTGGTGGTTTCTGTACAACAGGAGAGTTGCTGAGATCTAAGAAAAATGCCAAAATGCCACAGATCAATTACAGAAAGCAAAGGTTTTCCACGGGTTCTTCCTTTGTTGTCTAACAGCAGCTTGACTACAGTCCAACACCATTAAAGAAACGACATTCTTGGAGCCTTATGACACCAGCTGGGGGTCGACTTTCTCTTAGGACTGAGGTTACAGTCAGGGTTCTCCCAGTTTATGAAGTGCCACGAACCCCAGTAACAAGGACAACGCCGTACTGAACTGCACAGACAAACCTAACGACTTTAACTCCTCATGGAGCAGACAGGTGGAGGTTGTGCTGCCGTGGCGGGAGGTGCTGGGCACGTTGGCAAACGGGTCTGTGGGAGACCGGGACGTGGCCTCCAGCTCAGAGAAGTCAATCAGAGTGTAGCTCTTCATGCGCCTCGGGGCTGGCCGGCAGGCTGTGGAAACAGCAGAAAGGCTTCAAGAGAAACCCAAAAGGGGCAGTGCAGTTGTGGGTACAGGCATGCCCCAAAGGCCTCAGAGCTGAAGAACTTCAGGAGTATTTTCTATCAACCATATGTAAAAGAAGATGATGGTTACATGAGAGTTTTCCCGTGATATGGGATTTTCTCCACATTTATCCTCCGAGAGGCCCTTTCCCTTCCGACCCACACGCGTGCCGTGCCGGGGCAGAGAACCCCGCAGGATGCCCTTTACCTGGTGCCTCAGCAGAGCTGGGGGCTGAACCTCCTCCCCCACCGCTGTCATGGCTGGCCACCACCTGCCTGTAGTGTCCGAGCGCCCAGGCGAGCTGGTCGTTGGCCTGCAGGATCTCAGCTGGAAAACGAGAGGAGAAGCCAGCCATCAGTGCTCTAACAGCAGGCGCGGTCCCACGGCACTCTGCAGGCTGCTCACGGGAAAGGGACGGGGCCTCCCAGCACCTGCCTGGGGCAGAGGCCGGCGGGACAACCTGCCCCAAGCTCCTGCCTGGTTTTTCACTCTGCAGTGCAGCATTTTGCACGTACATCTGCTGATTTCAGGCCTCGCTCTCATTTATCAAGGTCACCTTGAAATCTGATCCTGTCTCTAAAGTACTTCTCGTTCCTGCCATCTCACTCCCTTTGTTGTTCTCCTCAAGTTTCCCGAGTGTACCCGTGTCTCTAACCCAGCCCTGGGCAGCTGAAGGGCCCTGGCATTCAGGGGTGTGAATGAGACGTCTGCGGCACAGCTGAGCTCTTCGGTCGCTGTTTAAGATGTCTGCTCAGCAAGGTACCACCTCAGTCAGGTTTTCAAGGCACATGGACAAGACTGTGAAACACAATCCTCTGGGAAGGGCTGAATTTCACAACTGTGGAATTCAAAGATTCTGCTCCTATGACCCTCCTCTGTATTACATGTACAAAATTCAAAAAATATTCTCCCTGCTGTGTTTATAGACAGGGAGAACTTCAATCTCTGCAGAGAAAAGACCTCAAAAGCCTTCAGTTCTGTGAACATCAGAACTCTAAAAACTCTGAAAACCACCTTGGCTGGAAGAAACTGGATTTGCTGTTTAACTTTGGGCTCCAGGGAAAGATCTCTGGCTTCCTTGGAGAGGACTGGGAGGAGACTTAACGCCACTTCCCCTGGGCACGGTTTAAGGTGAATGTGGAAAGCTTTGCCTCAGCATTTCCCCCCTCAGAGGAAGGGCGTACGTACCCCGCTTGTCAAAGCAAAGGGATGAACTTAACTGCAGGGAGTCCAAGGACACTGTTGGCTCTTACCTAGAGCCTCATCGTCATCAACTGTCTCGCTGGCGAGGCGAAAGAGCAGCGGCCTGAGCTTCTCACAGCGCTGAAACAGAGTCTGTGGAAGGAAACGTTTCACTTCATTGCTCAGGAGATCCCAGACACTCACACTTCTCTGTCTCCACGATCACCTGTAAGTGATGCTACCTCTAGAAGAGGCAGATGCACCTTCTGCCCAGCTCCAGACAAGGGGTATCAATGCTGCATGTTGCTGCACTCTTTAAAATCCGCAGTGGCCTGGAAGTACAGCCACTAGAACAAGGAGGCTGTGCTGGCACCTCCTCAGCAGGCACATCCCCTCGGTGTAAGATAGACCAGTGCAAAGTAACTCAATTTAAAAGAAAAGGTATCCAGGCATGAGCAGATCCATCACCATACCCAGAGGGAAGCGGTATGACTGTCAGACAACGCAGAGCTGCCTACGGCTCCTGCCTGGTGCTTTAGGAAGGGAGGAGGCACTTTTTCGTCTGAAAGTGGGATCTCTTCCATCTACAGCAGCAGGTAACACCAAACTCTGCTGTCACACACAGCCACAAGAGAAGTTCTTACCTACAAAAATTCAGTTGTCTAAAGTTTTTTTAATTGGAGAGTCTGGTAGGCATCCTAGTGGAGTTTCAGGTGTTTGGAGGCCATGAAGCTGCTCTGACAGCCCTGCTAGTGAGAGCAAACGTTTCCTCTACTCACTGGTACTTAGGAGCAGCAGCAGCTCTGGGCAGAAAATGGGGGATCACAGAAACCACAGCACAAGCTGAAGAACCCACAGCTTTGGGCTTCTCTGGCCAGGTCTCATCACACACACCTAACCAGGCCGGGCTCAGGGGGATCCCCGGGTGTTACACCACTGCTTTACACCGTTTCCCCACAAGATATGGGAGCAGTTAACCTGGACAGAAACTCGAACCAGCGCGGCAGGAGACGGTTCCATTCCAACTTCCATCACACTGGCAGGAGGGACCATTATTCATCAGACACCTTAGAAACTCTTTCTGCCCTGGTAATGCCATTTCCCTGGCAGGAGCTGAGTGCTCTGCGCTGCCCTTTGAATCCTGCACCCTCCCAGGCATAACCAGCCAAAAAACCCTCTTAAGCAGGAAAAAGAGGATTTACCTGTAGGGTCTCCTGGTCAGGTTTGGATAATTCTTGTCTCTTGTAGTTTTCCAGTAATTCATCCATACGTTTAACATTCTCAGAAACCTCACTGATGGTGTTCACTCTTCTGGACTCCTTAGCCGACTTTTCTTGTTCCTTTGATGAAAAATTAAATAAAAGTAGATGATTTGGCTAATACAGCCAGCGCAGGTGCTTGGCTGGGGCACTCTGGATGAAACCTTTTGGGGAGTTGCTTCCTACTGATATTTTACTGCAAGTAGAGGAGAAATAAAAGTGGGTGAGGATTTGCCCTCGACAGGTCCAGCATCAGTGCTGCACCAGCCCTCCCTGCCAAGGGTGGGCAGAAACCTCCCGCCCTTCTCCGGGCACCCTGACCAGGCTGCTGGTGCCTTCGGAGTTCACTTCACCACAGGCACCAGTAAGACCAAAATTAGAGTTGGGAGCTGGTGGCTCCTGCCATACAGCAGGACACTCTCAAAACGCCTGCAGGGATTGCATTAAACCAGACTAGATCCCCTATTTATGCGGAGAAGTGGGGTGCCCTTTCAGCTGGAAAATGAAAACAGAGACGCCAGCTGCACACACACACACGCTGCGTGCAGAGAAGAGGTAGTTCTGGACAGATGTGGCTTTTTTCCACCGGGGAACTGAGGTTATTTTTGGAACCTTTCTATCACACGTGCAGCGCTACTGCCAGGATCCTGCTAACGTGGACGTGTCCCGCCACACAGGCTGCTGGGGATACCTGTTCCCTCTTCCTGGTGATGGCATTTTAGGGAAACAAACCAAAACAATCCCACACTGTAACTTTGGAATAACAGACGCTGAAAATCATCCCTCCTCTGGGCCAGCGTGAGGATCAGGTATAGAGGGCCTCTGTCCAAAACCAAATTGCCAAGCCCCCCCCTCCAGGTGCAAACACAGCTTCTGAGGCAAGGAGCTCCCCACCTCCTTAATCATGCTCTTGATCAGACGGTTGGCAGCCTGCAGGTCTTCCGAGTGGTTGCTCTTGAGAAGCCTTGCCAAGAGCTGTTGAGAGGAGAGCACCGGAGAGCAGTGAGCAGCAGTCTCTGGGCACTGTGCTGCAGGCACACGTCACATCGAGCAGACCCTGAGACACCCGCTGTCGTAACAGCTTCTGTAATCTTGGAAATAACCTAATCCCGGTTACACTGCTGCCTCCCACAGCTGCCTCTTGGGCTGTTTGGGAATAGGAGCTCTCTGGCTCTGCAGAACTTCTGTAAGACCTGGAGAAACCCTCCCTCAGGAAAGTAATAGAAATCGATGTTTTTCTCTTAAGAAGTTTCAGTTTTTACTAAGCAAAAATTTCTGATAAAGCATCAAAGAATTCTCTAGCTGTTGTACAGCAAGAAGTATTGCATTATTCTGAAGATATTCTGCCTGAAACAGCAAAAGCTCCCAAAATATGACTGAGCCTGTTTTCTCATCCGCACAGATCAGAGTAGGGGGTAGGCAAGAAAACACTAAGGTTTACCTTGGATTTCTCTTCATCTGTGTCAAAAATAGAATTCTGAGGTCTTGGAGAAGGAGGAGGTAAAATTTTGTCTTCTGGCAATTTGGGGTCTTCTTTTACAATCCCTGGAACAGGTAACAACATTTGTTCAGTGACGCCTGAGCTGTTAAAACACCAAAGCTCAACAGCCGTTGGATTTTGCGCCCGTTTCCTTCACCCCTCCCCAGAACTTTACAGAACGAAATGGAGGAGCAAGGACTTGCATTAGCACACACCCAGACAAAAGACTTCTCTTTCTCCCTTGAATTAAGCACAGGCCAAATGAGATTTTCAGGGTAGAAAATCAAATCCGGCTGTGCTGAGCTCCCTCTGGGTGAGCTGCTCCCGCTGCCGCAGACAGGAGCACTGGGAGCACTGGGAGCACACCAGTACCCACCCAGGAGCACACGGGAGTGCCGCAGCCAGAACGGCCAGCACAGCCAGGAGCCAAAGGAACCCTGAAGGCCAGTGGGGATTCTGGATGTCTCCCCTCCTGCCTTCTGGCCAGCGCCTGGGTGGCTGCAGTCCCCGAGAGCTGCCCAGCACCCTGCTCAGCACCCAGCTGCTGCACGAGGGAAAGGCAGCGATGGTGAGGAAGCTTTCCACGGCAGGACTTGGGGGGAGGCTTGCAAAGCCACTGGATGCTCAAAGATGCATAAAGCAAACCTGGTGAGAAACAAATTCCCCAATTCCCCCGAAATTCCACAGAAAGTATCACGGTACTTTCTTAAGCTGTGAAACTCATTACCTGCAGTAGCAAGTCAGGTCTGGACAAATTTCTGGATTACACCACCGTTAGGGGCTATTAAATGGGATGGAATGGATGAACATTCCGGCTCAGGATCTCCCTGAAGCCAGCCCTCCTCATCCTAGGAGAGCATTCCAGGGCAAAGGGCACTGGGCTCTGTCCCGTCGCACCGGCAGTGGCGAGCGGTGTGGGAACAGAGGCCACAGGGCTCGCCTGATCTTTGAGCCGTACGGCTGCTCTTTGGTAAATCTCTCTAAGCAGTTACACGCACCCTTAAGTCCCCAAATAGCCTTGGAAGTGTTGGCCTTTGTCCTTCTCTCCTCACACACAACATTTTGTGAAAAAGGCTGAGTCACAAATTAAAGAGGACAGATATCTGTGGTCTGACACCATGTGACTTGGAAAGCTAAAAAGGAAACTGAAATAACAGAACCTTGTTTCTTCAGCATCTGATAAGCATCCCGGATTTTAACTTCCTGAGGAAACCAGACTGTCCAACTGAATATTACTTCTGTGACTCTTGACTTGACTTTTTCTGAAGACCAGGTTCCATAGTACTGAAAACAAAACAGTAAAGACAAAAAAGATTAAAACCAAAGAATTAGTGCCAGCTCTGGCACGTGGGTCTAGCCCCAAGTTGTTCATGTGCAGGGACCAAGAGGCAAATGGACTCCCAAGGCTTTTTTTCAGCGTGTCTTGTGCTCTAGGGGTGGTGTGTGCAGCTGTGGCTGTAAGTACAAAGAACACTAACAAGTACATAAATGTTATATGATGAGCAAAATGAAACTATCTCAGAACTTTTCAGATCAGTTACTGAATCTGAAACCAAAAGTAGGGTGTTTTATTTTAGTGAAAACAGTTCTGTGCTTGACTTTAAATACTTCCCTTAACTGCCCACAATGCAGACAGCACCACTGGCCTCAGCCAGACCCAGACAAATGGAAACTGAACAAAACCAGTAACAAAAGTTAATGTCTATTTTCAGCACCTAAATGTTTTCTCCAATTTCTCTCATTATTGCCTGCTAGCACACTCGGGTATTATATAAACATCAGGGAAGAATTATAAAAGCCACACGCAAACCTCCAAAACCAAGCATTTTAAGCTCATTAAATGATTAAATGTCAAGAAAAGCCAACAAAACTCTCTGCACTGCTATGTTCTATAAACTTTATTGTTTCACTGATACCTTTGCCAAACCTGGGACCGAGGGAAGAGGTTTTGCTGCTCGGTTAAACGTTTCTCCGAAATGAGCTTTTTGCACCTCTGCCATGGAGGTGATGTAATGGAAAAGGAGGCAGGTACAAGCGGTAAATGTGTGCCGGACCCACTGAGAAGGGGAATCGGCTGCTGGGTCCCCGAGCAGGGTGTTTAAGGAAGCCCCAGGTGCTGCGTGGCGCGGGGAGGAGCGAGGCGTGCAGAGCACGCAGCCTCCGATAAAACCCGTCGCCGTCTCCATCCCGAGAGGCGCTGCCAGGGCACCCGCTCTGAACTCCCAGCTCGCTCAGCTGCTCAGACACAACTTCTCATTTCTGCTGGCTGCTTCTCTCCCAGGAGGCAGCTCAGGACTGCGCTCAGAACCAAAGTGCTCCGCAGCAGGGAGTGGGAACGAACGTGCTGGATGATCTATTGCGCGGCAGGGAAGCGGAGCAGCAGGAGGGGACTCCGCAGCTCCCCGTTAGTTGGGCTGATCCCTTCCAGCCTGCCCGGCCGCGGGGCTGCCGCTGCGAGGGCTGGGAGCCCTCTGCCCTCAGCAGGAGCCAGGGGTGGCGGGGCGAGGGCTGCGCGGGGGCTGCTGAGCCCCCGTCCCTGCTGCTGCCCACGCCCGTCCCGCCCCACCAACGGGACCCAAAGCCGGGGTAACCTCTGGCAGGAGAAGGCATGAAGGAGAGCAGCTGAAGCACGAGAGTTTGAGGACAGTGTAAGAAAACGTGAGAGAGGCTCTGGGCAGCTCCTGGCATCTCCATCCTCTGCCACTTCCCAGACCAAAGTTCTGTAAATCACCGAGAGGCAAAAGGGCCATAGGCTGAGGAACAATTTCAAGCTCCTTTAGAGTCCCTGACTGTCCCTGCAGAGTTGGGAGAAGCCACAAGAAAAAAACCTTCTCATAGAAAGAGACCCCGACTTACATCTTTTACAGGGGGATTCACATCCAGTCCTTGTGCTTGGAGGCACAGAACCAGTTCTACTCCACTTCTGTGTGTGATTAAACTGTGTTTTCACATCCAGTGCAAAACAAACAGTGAGTCCCACCTGCAATGTCCAGTGTGACCACAACCACCTACCTTTGGGGAAAGCACTTTAATCAGCTCATTCAGAAACCTGAATTTTGCTATTTCGTTGTGAAATCTTTCACCGCAGTTATTCACGCAGGTCTCTAGCACCTGCAGAAAACAAAACAGTACCAAACAAACTGCAAGACTTGGGGAATTTTTAAAAACTTTGCCGTTATAATACTAGATCTAAGAACTTTCTGGCACTGCATTCACAAATACAAGATAGTAAGAAAGCTGTGCAGCGAAAATATGTATTTTTCCTTAATCCAACCTCCTTAAGGAGCACGTCTGTTTTACCCATCACTAACAGCTTCTGGGCCACTGGCCCTGCAGTGCAACTACAAGTCACAGCAAGAGCTGCCGACCACTGAAGCACCTGGGCAGAGTGACAAGGGAAGGAACAACAGCAGTTATATCTTTATACCCTGCTTCCCATATCCCTTGTACAATGGAAAGTTAGAAGGGAAAGACATCGAAGAGAGGAAGAAGAGACAGCTCCACCGTCTCTACCCCCCGACTCCCCGCCCGGGCCCCCGCCGGCTCTCTGCGGGCGGGCGGCAGCACTAACCGTGAGAGCATGGAGAGCCTCCATCTCCTGGGGCGACTGGATCTTGTGTGCCAGCAGCCTCGGCGCGAGCGACGGGCTGGGGAGGAGCAGAAGCAAGTCACGCAACACGCAAGTTCCCAAGAAAAACCATTTTTTGCCCTGCAGAGGAGAGCAACTGCCAGATTCACAGCGCGCTGCAGGCCAGACCCCCTCCTCGGGCAGAGCACCCGGGGCACACGCACACACCGGAGGGCGAGAGGTGGATTCCAGCGGGGGTGACCCCGGCGCTGCCCCCAGCCGCGGGCAGGGGCTGTCCCCTGGGGGGGAGCCAGCCGGGACAGGCCGGGGGCTCTCCCCGGGGGGGGAACAGGAGAGCTGGCTCTGCGGCCGCAGGAGCCTGGATGCCCGGCCCGAGAGAGCCTGCCGCCTCCTCCGGTGCCCCCACGCTGCGGGGGGAGAGGGGTGCCCGGCCACGGGCTCTGGAGGCTGCTCTAAGGACAGAGATGGTCGCTAGGCTTTGACAGGTCCTTTGCTTAATCAGTTCCTGCTCCTGCCGGCAGTGCCCAGGCTGTCAGCTGGAAGGTGGGGAAGTCCCAGCAGAGATCTCCCGCCTCTCTGAAAGGAAAAGCCAGGCTGAGCTCGCTCAGGGCTTGCCCGCAGAGCCCACAGCAGGAATCCTCGGCCAGGCTCCCGGGGGCTGGGGGCACAGCAGGCAGGACCCGCTGCCTCCCGGGCTGCAGCGGCGGGTGTCAGAGCCCACTCCCAGACACCGACCTTGGCCCTGTCACCAGACGCCTCTTCACAACTTATTTACGCCCTCGGGAGCGGCAGAGCCCGGCGAGGGCTCCCCACGCCGCGGCCGACGGGTCCCATTGCCCCCCCGGCCCCGAGAGCAGCTCAGAGCCAACACAAAGAGCGTCCGTCTGCCTTACCTGCCTGTGTCAGCGTTCACCTGGTCACAGAACCGCTGGATGCATTCCCAGTTTTCCTCAGGGGTACTCGGGTCAGTGGCCTGATCTTACACAGGAAAAAAAGAAAGAAAAACCAGCCTCAGCGCGAGAGGCGGCGAGTGAGCGGCGCAAGGAAGCGGCTCAGACCTTGCGCTGCCACCAGCTGCTTTCGGGCTTTTTGTAAAAGATGGAAGACGCAGGACGAGCAGGAAACAGCTGTTACTAAAATCTGCCAAAAATTACAGTCCCGACTACAAACTTTAAAGAGTCAAAGTCAGGCACCAACGGAGGCGTTGAAAGCAGCAACAGCGTGATGTTGCTTTGAGCACGAGAAGCTGTTAAAGAGCATTCGCAGGCAGCTCTGCCGGGACGGGACTGCAAAGCCTGCCGTGCCGGAACCCAGGCACGGTTTCCCCTTTCGCAAAAGGGCTGCACGAGGGCCCATCCCAAAGCCGCCAGCACGGCTGAATTGAGGGAAGAGGGAAACGTCTTTTTTTGGCGTTACCCACTGCCCAGCCCAGCTCCAACAGCCTTGGCAGGGCGGGGGCCAAGGACGGGCGGGAGGGAGATGGGGAGCAGGAGAGGTGCAGGAGGTTAAGACAGCGCCCGTGAACGCCACCCTAAAGGGGCTCCATGGAGGAGACGGACCCTTCCCCACGGAGCTGAAGCCACTCCGGTGCCCGCCCAGCTGGGGCCAGCTCTGGCCCCCGGCCCCCAGCCCCACTCACTGAGCCACCGCTCCAGCTCCCCGGCGCCGGCCATGGGCTCCCGCTCCGCTCCGCCCCACCGCCCGCAGGAAGCGGATCCACCCGCCCTCGCCCCTTGCCTGCCGCCGCTCGCCCCCGTGGGAGCCCACGCGGGTTTTCGTGGGGTGGAAGCATACACTGGGGGCATGGGCTGGCTCAGTAAAACACACACACACACACCCCCAACACCCCTCCGGCTGCTCCTCCCCTCGCTGGCGTGCAGAGCGAGCACGCCTTGGCAAGAAAGGAATCAAAAGTCACCACATTAATTTAATAATTAGAAGGTCATCATCCAAAACAGGAAAAAACATCCCAATCTCCTGGTCGGGGATATTTTTAGCAGGTCCACACGCGTGACACAGGACACAGGGGGGAGAATCCCCCACTCGGAGCAGCGCACGCCGCCCGGCAGGACGCTGGGGCAGCTGAGAGGGCAGCAGCTATCGTACACAAATTATATATTTATATACAGAAAAACACCCTCCCGCGGTATTTGCTGGGGGCCTGTGTAGCTGTAGGTGCCCTGACTGCGAAGCCCTCTCCGAAGAGGCCGATGGCTTGAGCCGAGCCACGCTGCTTTCAGAAGGAGCGTCCCTTTCTGTCCATGTGGTCTGAACTCAGATGAACATCTTTCTCCCAGCCTGGAAACCAGGCTCTTGGCACGAGATGAGAACAGAAAGACGGACCTAAATCTGCGTTTGGTTCCTCTCGCGGACGAAGTGGCTCGTGCTTAGTGCAGATACATAGAGACCTGGAGGCATCTCGGTGACACTTGCCTGGTCTAAAGCCCAGCTCATCTGATCAAAGATAATCAAGCTGAGATCAAAAATACAGGTCTAGGACGACGACACGTGCTGCCTACACCATCCGGGCCCGCGGGCTGGCTGTCAGCATCATTTCTGTCCGTATTAGCCAGACAGGGCTTTGCGTATTCGTCCACACACTTCTTTGGGTCCCAGAGTCACCATCATCTCAGCAACGCTGGGCCCGTGCTGAAAACACAGAAGTCGTTGTACAAATGGAAAGTGACACTCTGCAGCACGAGTTTGTGCCTCAGCAGGGCGGAAATGAGGGAGGGATCGGCTATCAGATCACCGTTAGACCCAGGCTCGGGGTTTTATGAGCAAGCTCAAAACAAGGGTTTGGGTTTTTTTTGCCTCAAGTAAAATGCTAAGGATGGTCCAGCTGAGGCTGAAGGACTGAGGCCGGAGCGTAAGCCAGCATTAGGCTTTGAAGAACTTTTGTAAAACTGGTTTCTGAACTTTATAAAAGCATATTGCACATAAAATCCCAGTTTTGCCCCAAACCTACAACCTTGCCAAAACCCCCTAGAGCTGGCCCAGAGGTTTTTCTAACTCCAGATTTGTGACCAGCATATTCGTGCTTTGACAACTTCTGCCATTCTGAAACTTTCAGAACAGCTTTTTCCTTCCAGAACTGCTGCGTATCAGCACATTTGCTCATAACAGAAACTGATGTCAGTTCTTGTGAGATGTTCACATACCAGCATCGTGCTATCAGAGAGAAGATAGGTGTTAAAAAAAAGAAGGTGGACCCGGCCCCAGAATTTTTATTTTTTACCTGCTGCCCACTGAGAGCCAAGCGAAGGAGCTGCATCATGCTGCTATACTTGGTCTCTTTGGTTTGCTTCTGGAGGCTTCTCAGGTCTCTGTTCAACTCCTCCATGGTCAAACCAGCTGCCTGTCTCATCATAAGCCTTGAGGAAAGAAGGTGTCCTTACAGTCCAGGGACATACAAAATGCAGGATTCCTACCCAGAAATGACTAACGACTTTGACAACTGCCAGCTACCTCAGACTGGTTTTGCAAAATCTTCTGGCAGGAGCAGCAGTCCAGGGTGAACCTGCCTGCCCTGCAGCCCCACCGAGGGCCAGGCCCTGCCTCCCCAGGGGCTCGGGACCCTCCCGGGCTGCTGCGGGACCCTCTGCCCCGCCACAACACACCTCCCACCTCCTGCAGCAGCACCAGCAGCAGAAAAAGCAAGCATCAAGCTTCAAACACAAAATTAAGCCAAGGACCTGGAAAACCACCGGAAAAGCAGTAATTCTAGTTTCTTTTTTAACAATATGATTTTTAGAGATGCGGGAACCATCACTGACCCTACTCAGCTGTAGGCAGCAGCACTGTCCCTCCAGGACAGAGTATTCTGACATCTAAATTACACCACTTGGATTCAGGTACCACTCAGCTGGGACAAATGACTGAGGGCAACGAGCTTTACAGACAGCTGAAAATAACAGCTCAATGTGCAGATACTGCCACCTCAATTACTCCCAACACTGGTTTTCAGGGCTCATTTTAGTCCAGATGTGAGATCTGAACTGGCAAGGCGATTGACCTACCACCCCGCCTGGCTGCAAGGTGTGGAGTAGCAGAGGGACATGGGGCAGCAGTGAAATACCTCAGCAAAGCCCCCCAGAACTCACAGGCACCGAGGGACTCTGCCGTCCCAGTGACGTTTCTGAGCAGAGCTGCAGACTGCTGGCCAGAAACAAAGAAATGGAAGCAGGAGAAGCTCTCCAGGGATGAGCTTTCCAGAAGCGACGGTGATTCCAGCTGGACACAAACAGGGTCCTTTCCAGAGACCCAGAAGTCTCACTCCATTATCAACCCGACTGCACGTTGACCAAACCCACCCTGCACTTCTCCAGCTGGGTGCTACAGCAGACAGGGAGACGAGGGGGGGAAACCTCCTGTGGGGAAACCCTGCTAACGCCGCTGCTTCCCCTGCACCACATCGGCACTCAAACTGCTGTGCTCCGTGCTTTACAAAATCCAGACGTGACCGTTCTTGCTTGAGAGCCCTGATGTGAGCTTTCCCACCGGCGAGCTGCCTTTCGGTTGAAAACACTGAATTTCTCACCAGTTATTAACTGCAGCACGTTCCAAAGTAGAGCAAATTAAGAACTACGAGCATGTCCAACATCAGTGCAGCAGCCAGGAGCAATGCTCTGGGTGGGCAGGTGGGTGTGTGCAGAGCTGGGGAGAGACACTTACCCTAAGACTAGTTTTCCTATTTCATCTACTTCTGCAGAAATAGTTTGTAGCTGCTCTCGGGACACCGAGGGCCTAACCCACAGGTAAGAATAATCAGATGACACCAGGTTCTTCAGGAGGCTTATGTGACCCTGGAGAGAGAAAGCAAAGCTGTCACGGCTGAGGGTTAAGCTCTGGGGGAAGCAAACTCATTCAGTCTGGACTTCACACACAGTTAAAGAGGGTCCAAACACACCACTGCCTTGGGAACGTCAGCCACTGACGTTTAGGCGGCCGTTTGTCACCCCCGTAACCCCGCGGCGGGACGGGGCCGCGGCAGCACCCCGAGGCCGCGCGGGCTGACTCAGAGGCACCGGGGAAGCGGCTCACCACATCCACCCGCCGCCTCTCAGCAGACACTGGGAAGTCACGAGTCACCCGTGTGCCACAGCAAAGCCTTCACGCTGGGACGGTCGGGTCCCTTCCTGCCCCTGCAGAGGCTTTATTCTTCACAAGGAGCCCCCCCCCAATACTACAGCCACGTCCCAGGGGCAGACTGGGAAGGGCCGGGCTCATCCTCCTCCCTGGCACTGGGAGGAGCCACAGCACCTCTGTGCCCACCCCAGCCGGCGCTCGGCCCTTAACCGAGGCTTCCCAGGGCTCCCAGTGCACAAACCCCACTGGTTTAACCGAGAGCTTCACCCTCTGCCAAGAGGTTGCTTTGACTTTGTTCCCAAAGCATGGAGCAGCAGCAAAGCACAAGTGCCTTACGCTGCCGAGTCCACAAAAGCTAGAGGTGAGACATCCCCCAGCACGCGGGGCCGCGGGAGCTGGCCCTTCCCACCACGAGCCGCCCGCGTCCTGGGCTACGGGAGGAGGACTGTGGCTTGGAGGTTCTCACCACTCATCGAGACAAAGCCAGAGCTGACCTTAGGCAGCTCTGCGGACAGTCCTGCTCTGAGCGGGAGCCAGAGAGGTCTCCAAGACACAGCTCACAATTCCATGACTCACTTCCATGGCAGGGACACGTCCCTCCCCGGCCGAGGGAGCTCTCTGCTGGCTCGGCAAAGGACGGGTGAGCTTATGACTCTGCAAAGACCACCAAGATACTCCCCACACCCCTTCCTACAGGTCTGCTAGCTCTACATCGGACTTTGGCAGTCGTGGTGCAGGCACCCCCTTGGGCTGGTGACACCCAGCTGCCGAGCTTCCGAGCTCAGATCAAAGCAGCGCCCAGGAGTCAGCTGAGTCTTCAGCCCGGAATCCCACAAAACCTCAGCTCGCCAAATGGCAACACGACGCCATCGCTGCTCATACTTTTCTCAGCAGGAGGACTCGCTCCATGTACTCCTTTTGTAGAACGTCTTGATCCACCTGTTGGTCCCCATAGACGTGCTCCACCAGCAACCGCAACTCTCTAATGAGCTCCTGCCGCAGCCCTTCGTCCTCAATGTGACGGGTGAGGTGAATCCTGGAACAAAGAAAACGGCTTTTGTACCGCTCTGGGTTAGACTGAATCGAATTGTCCCAACCGCGCAGCATTTACTAATGAAAACTCTAGAACTCTTAGAAAAGCAGCACTAAACCCCAGCCAGACACGGTACAGCAAAGCCTTTAGCTCTGACACACAGTGACCAGGAGATGAGGGAACTCTCAGCAGCGCCACAGCCCCGCAGCACACGAGCACACTCACAGAAGCACCTTCTGCAAGCGTTGCCTCTTTTTAGAGTTATTTTGAACCTCAGCTTAAGACCTTGCATCCTCCTGCTACACACCATCTGCCCAGGCTCTTGCAGCGCGCCCGACACCAGCGTCCCAGCCCGGGACGGGAGAGGAGGCAGGAATGGTGTAAGCAGGAACTTGTACTTCGCTGTAGTGCAGCCAAAAAGCTGCTGTGCTGGGACCACGCTTGGCCTGATAAACGAAATCGCCAAAGCCAAGCGCTAGGAATAAATTCTCACTGATGTACAGGTTATTAACTTCATAGTCACCACTGATATTTATACCTGTTGAATTCTGGGAGGCTTTCGAGATCCAGGAGGGCAGAATGGGTTGTGATTCTGCCTATTTCAAACTGCGAGATCAGCTCCTCCAGAGTCCTCCCCATCTGTTTCTCTGCAAAATGACCCAAAAAGGGAATAATACACGTGGGCTCTCACGCAGAGAGCTAGGCTCCCTGCGTCTCACCGCGAGCCTCAGGCGCAGGGCTGGGCAGCAGCACACCCAGGGAAGAGGTGACCCAGGAGAGCAGCTCTTCACAGCACGAACAGGGACGTACCCCAGCAAAGAGGAACGCACGGGAAGCTGCCCGCGCCCGAAGAGCAGGTGCTGCTGACTGCTGGCGAGGAGCTGGGACATTCTGCCTAGCCCTGCCACCTCCCTCCGTGGGACACCCCTCCCATCAGTCAGCCAAAAAGAAGGAACACAGCCAGGAGGCTCCACTGCCCAAGAGAGGTTTCACTCCCAAGCAGATTTCCCGAAACACGAGTTAATTTGTGATCCCCACACAGCAAGAGCAACAAAAGGAGTCATGACTCAACTTCTCATTCAGGTTAAACGAGAAGAGTGACAGGTGTAATACACGACATTGCAATTATTAACCATAGAATACAAGTTTTCCCAAGAGTTCACAGACAGTTTCTCCACCTCGAGATGAATGTTGGCCCGAGTGGGAACCCATTAAGCAACAGACTCAATTTAAATGGCTGCACAGAGGCAGAAAGGCTCCCACCGCCGTGGCACACCGCCCCGTCTTTCACGGGAGCTCTGCAGAAGCCCTGGTGGCGTTTCAGTGACGGACCGGTCACACCTGACACCCATTTCCTGATCTTTCAAACACTGTCAGAGTTCCTGGCTATTGAAACAAACCCACCCCATTCCCCAGAGGCAGCATCAAGAAGTGTCCTAGCAGGCGCCAAGCCCGTTGTCGTTACCTGCAAACCCAGAGCCACAGTTGGTTACGATGTCCAGGAGGGCCTCTGGCAAGAAGCCATCCCGAGCAAAGCTCTCCACAAAGATGTCCCCCTGCCTCTTCGACAGCTTGCCACCGTCTTTGTTCAGGAGCAGTGGGAGGTGACCGAACTGGGGGGGATCCCAGCCAAAGGCTTTGTAGAGAAGGAGGTGCTTGGACGTCGAAATCAGCCACTCAGTTCCCCGCAGAACGTGGGTGATGCCCATGTAATGGTCATCCACCACGTTTGCCAGGTGGTAAGTGGGGAAGCCATCCCCCTTGAGAATCACCGGGTCACCTTCCACCTCAGCCACTTCGTGCCGGCTCCAGCCGCAGACCAGGTCCCGGAAGGGCTGCGCCCCCCTCTCCAGGCGGAAGCGGACCACCCAGCCGAGGCCCCGTGCCACCTTCTCAGACACTTCCGCGGGCGTCAGGTGCCGACACCGGTTGTCGTATCTTTGAAAAAGGAAAACAAAGGTCTCAGTTCCGCGCAGGCCAACCCCAACAGCCATTTTCACATTCCCAAAACTCTAATTCGATCCCTGAATTTTAGCTGTAACCTGCCCACTACGCATCCAGCCAAACTCCCTCAGCCCTGGAGGTCGCTCCCCCAAGCCTCTAAGGGTCGCGCTGGCTTCGCTCTCTGCAGGCAGCGAGATCACAATCCTGTTGCCACGCATTTTCGCAAGCACCCAGGGGACAAGGGATCCCTACCGCGGGGTCTGCTGGCTCCGCAGAGCCTCCTTCTTCAGCAGTTCCAGGCGCTGAGGGGTGCAGAAGCAGCGGTACGCCGCCCCGCTCTCCAAAAGCGCGTCGCTGGCTCTCCTGTACAGGTCGAGTCTCTGCGACTGCTGGTAGGGTCCAAAGGAACCCCCACGGCGAGGACTCTCATCAGGGGGAATACCTGAAATAGCAGTATGACGGGACATAAAAACCCTGTAACAAGGCGGAGTGAAACCCACCATCAGAGCCCACTGGATGACGATGGAACAGCAAGGCTCCAGAGAGCATCTGAAGCCATTTTCTGTCCCAGGGCAGCCGGCCAACGGCATCTGTCCAGCACAGGAGGCAGATTCCCTCGGGCTCCGAAGATAAACAGCAGCTACGCTATCAGAATTCAGACTATTGCTTGTGAAGCAACGAGCAGAAAAAAACCCACCTGAACCTCGTAAATAGCTGAGCAGCTCTGAAACACTACCTAGAGCAAAATACAGTCCGGTGTGCGCACACAAAGCGGCAGCCACCCTTTTTACAGTAAAGAACATTCAAACCACAAAAATACAGTTGTGGCCTTAGACAGTTATTTTACCTACTCCAAAGTTATTAACTCAACAGCAAAGTCCTCGTCCCTCAAAGCACACCTACTGTCCCTGTTTCGGCCGGGATAGAGTTAATTTTCTTCCCAGTAGCTGGAACAGCGCCGTGTTTTGGATGTAGGATGAGAATAACGTTGATAACACACCCATGTTTTCGACGTTGCCGAGCAGTGTTTACACTAAGTCAAGGACTTCTCAGTTTCTCACCCCACCCCACCAGCCAGGGGCTGGGGGGCACAAGGAGCTGGGAGGGGCCGGGACAGCTGACCCAGACGGGCCAAAGGGACGTCCCAGACCACGGGACGCCAGGGTCGGACATAACCTGGGGAAAGGCGGCCGGGGGCAGCTGCTGGGGAGCTGGCTGGGCATCGGGCGGCGAGCGGTGAGCAGTCGCACTGCGCGTTACTTCTCCTCCTTTCCTTTTCTGCCCTGCTAAACTGTCTTTCTCTCAACCCACAAATTTTACTTGTTTTCCTCTCCCAATGCTCTCCCCGATCCCACTGGCGGGGGGCAGAGCGCGGGGCTGCGCGGTGTTAGCTGCCTGCTGGGTTAAACCACGACACCCACCCATTAACGGCAGCGCCTGTGGGTCGGGCTCTAACCTTATCACAGTTCTGTATTCCAAGATCATCACCCTCGCTTCTAGTTCTTAAGCTCAAAAAAGCAGCAGAGGATTCCAAATGAAAAGGGACACCTCCAGATCCCCTTTAGCAAATACTCTATATACAAACGATTTATGAATTTACAGCAAGGTCTGCGAGCTCCAGCTTCAGACCCTTCCCTCACGTCTCTCGTGCACAACCTGTTACATACTGCACCTCGGGCCACTTCCACAGATTGGGATCGCTCTGCGTGTCAGACAACACGGCCAAAAGAAACCAAGCCTAACCAGTTATTTCTGTTACAAAACGTATTTCCAGGGTTTTCCTGATGCCTAGCTGTAGAAATAACTACGTTTTGACTAATTCACCATCTGAAACGCTCCACAGCTCGCTACCACGCAAAATACTCTCCATCTGGGTACTGTTAATCTCTAAAAAGAGAATCTTTCTGTGAATTAAAAATGATGTCTGCAAATACCTGCCCAATCCAGCATATCTTCTATTCCTTCTGCAGCTCCAGGCACCACTCGGTTTTGATCTGTATCCTCCACTCTCAAAATAAAGGTCCCTTGATGTTTTTTGGCAAAAATATAATTGTACAGAGCAGTGCGAAGGCCACCCAGATGCAGAAATCCTGTTATCACGGGGAAACCAGAGATGATAACAGTTAAGGCCAGGGTTTAAAGATGAGAAAGAAGGGCAGTGCTGCCTGTAACGAAAACCGGTACCAAGGGCTAACGGGGCGTGGGGGGCGCGCTGACTCTGGGGGGTCTTTGCTACGAAAATAAATCCCTGGTAACGGCCTCCTGAGCACGTGCTCCCCGAAGCGGCCCGGTACGTGCCAGGAAGCGCCATTTTCGTGTCTCTCCCGAGGAGGGACCGCACGGCTTCCCCGCTTCTTTCTGAAAGGCCACAACCTGCCGCCGCCGCCCCCGGCTCATCTCCGCAGACGAGGCGAAGCCGGGCCCCGCGGAGCGAGCAGGTACCCGGAGGAGCCCGGCGGCGGGAGCCAGCGGAGCGCCGCGCGGCCCGGCACCGGCCGCTCCCCCCCTATTCCTCAAGTGCCTGAATTCACGTTTTCTAACCCAAAGCGGGGCCGGCGGGGGGGCGCGGGCCGGGCCTGGCGCGGTTACCCGGGGGTTACCTGTGGGGCTGGGCCCGAAGCGCACCCGCGGGCCCCGCACCGCGCGCGCCATCCCGCCGCGCCGCACACGTGGCCGCGGGCGCCGCTTCCGCCGGGCGCGCGCAGCCAATCCCCGCGCGCGCAGCCGCCGCGGGGCGGGGCGGGGCGGGGCGACCCGCAAAGGCGCCGCCACCCTCCTCCCGGTGCCGCCCGGCAGCGCGGGGCGGGCGGGGCGGGCGCCGCGGCTCTCGGCAGCGCGGGGCACCGGCCCCCGGCGGCGCGGGGTCCCGGGGGGAGGCTCGGGACGGCCCCGCCCGCGTCCCGGGGCGGGGCGGGGGCGCGGCCCGCGGGTCCCGCCCCGCCCACCGGGGCCGGGCTACGGGAGCCGGCGCGGCCCATCAGGCGGCGGCGGGCGTTTCCCGGCGTGCCCCGCGGCAGATTGTACACAATCATCATGGCCGCCGCCGCCTCCGCCGCTGCCGATGGTAGGAGCCCGCGGTCCCGGCGGCGGGGTGAGGCGCGGCGGGGGCGGCGGGCGGGGAGCCGGGGAGGCGCCGGCGCGGGGAGGCGGCCCCGGGCGGTCTGCGGGAGGCGCGGTACCGGGGCTGGAGCGCGGCCGCGGCGGGCCGGGCTGGGCCGGGGGGGGCCGGGGCAGCTTCCCGCCGGCCGGGCTCTTCCTGTCCGCTCGCCTCCAGGTGCCGAGGAACCGGGTATGGAGGCGGAGGCGCAGGAGCTGCCGCTGGGCTGCGGCGGAGAGGGCGGCTCGCCGGCGGCGGGGAGGTCTCCGGAAGGCGAGGAGCGCCGGGATCCCCCGCAGGCGACTGTCAGCAACGGCGGCGACGCGGGGAGCGGGAAGGAGCTGGTGGAGCTAAAGGTTATCTGGAACAAGAACAAGTACGACGTGAAGTTTTGCCTGGACAGCACGGGGGCCGAGCTGAAGCAGAAGATCCACTCGCTCACAGGTCTGTCGGCGCTGCCGCCGTCTCTCCCGTCTCGCCCGCGGCTCCTCGCTGCGGTCTCGTAATCCTTGTTCTTGCCTCTTAGGCCTCCCACCTGCTATGCAGAAAGTTATGTTCAAGGGACTTCTACCTGAGGAGAAAACGTTGCGGGAAATCAAAGTAACGAACGGAGCGAAAATCATGGTTGTTGGCTCTACTATCAATGATGTCTTAGCGGTAAATACACCCAAAGAAGCTGCTCAACAGGAGGTCAAAGCTGAAGAAAATAAAAAGGAGCCGCTTTGCAGACAAAAGGTTATCGATGTCTCAATAATTCCTGGTGTGGGGGAGCTGTAGGATTTACGCGTTTCTCTTGCAGTCCTCTGCAGCCACCTCTGGGGCCTGTTCCTCCTCGGGGCAGGCTGGGCTTCGTGTCTGGCAGCGGCAGGCGAAGGGCTCTGGGCAGGGCAGGCCTAGCGACAGCTTAGTCTGGCGCAGGCTGGGGCTTTGCTAGGCACGGCTTGTGCTGGTGCTAGGTACAGCCTGGCTTTTCAGATAAGAAATGGTAAATAATAGAAATATTTCATGATTGTTATCTCGAGCACAGTCTAAATTAACGATATCTAAAAACTAACAAATTTTTGTTGTCATAAAAGAATTTGATCTGTGAAAGCTGCCTTAGCAGTTCCTTCAGCTGTCGCAGCGCTGGAGGGAATGAGGATGTTGAATCCTCCTCTGCGTAGGGAGTGCAGTGCAGTGCAGTGAGGCTCGGTTTGGTGGCGGTGCCGCAGTGGTGTGGGGCTGGTAGGGGATTTTCAGCTCAAGGTATTACCGGCCCTGTACCTTCCTCAGAATAAACTTGATTAAAAACGTAACAGTGCATCATGGAACTGCAACCTTTATGAAACATGCTTTTGTTTTTCTATAATTTATCATAGTTCACGTTCACTCTAAGTTCCATCATTGTTTAAAGGTACTCAGCGACTTACAAGCTGTGAGCATGGTTTTCTTAGTTACTACTGCTCTAATCTCCTCTGGTTTGTTGCTGCGTGCGGTACGTTGCGCTGTCAGACGTGGAGGGTTTTCTGCCCTTCGCTGGATGTAACCCTTGACTGTTAAAACTGCCTTGCCAAGTGCCGACTCTGTGACCCAGCATGTACGATATGAAAGTGGGGCTCAGGGTTTTTACATTTTCTGTAGACACGTATTTATGTATATTCTAGAAGGGAGGTTACGCTTTGCGTTATATTGGGGTTCTATTCATTTATATGGTTTCTTTAGACTGTCGTAGAAAGCGCTCCGTTAACTTTGAAAATTAACCGTTTCCTGTGTGATAAATGACTGTGAATAGTCCTTAACTATCTCTCAGTGCTATCGGGACGCGGTCAAGGGTGCAGCTGGAAGTAAATTGAAGAGCTCTGTTGTACTTCTGTAAATTCTAACTTCTGTTTTTGTATTGTAGCAACACAGAAAAGTATTGGATAAAGGAAAACCTGATGATGTGATGCCTTCTGTTAAAGGCGTTCAGGTAAGTAAATAAGTGCTTGAGACATTGTCATAATCAGAAGAGAGACTTTTTTGTGGTTTGAGTTCTTTCTTCACTGGTTCAATCGCTCTTTGCTATCCTAGCAGAAAACTGGGCAGACGGATCATCCTCATGCTTAAAAAGTTAAGAGAATATAGCTTTTCCTCTTAAAGTCCTTTACCGTGACTTATTATGTTGCCTCTTCGTAGGAGCGCCTGCCAACAGTGCCATTATCTGGCATGTACAACAAGTCAGGGGGGAAAGTAAGATTGACCTTTAAACTTGAGCAAGACCAGCTATGGATTGGTACAAAAGGTGAGCAGCTCTAAAACTCTGAGATGAATAATTGGTAATTGGGCTGTAAGTGAATTGTGTGACCTAGAAATAGCTTCTGGTTTTGATCTGACTAAATTGTGTTTAGGGAATAGTGTTGGTGTTGTAATACTTCAAAAGCAGATTTTGCTTCCTCGTCTCGGATGCCGTTCTCCCAGATCATTGAACGTTACCTGATATTTTACTTCTGTTCTTGAAAAAACTTGAGTTCAGGTGTGCCAGTAGACTAATGTTCCAGTCTGCTATTCATAGCTCCAAATGTAAATCCCAGTATTTGGCATTTCTAGCATATCTCAAAAGCACTTCATAAACATTGGTTCGATGCCAGCATCACATAGAGGCTCAATGGCTTGGCTAAGACTCGAAAGGGAATCTCAGGACCAGCATTAAAGCAAGAGTGCTGGCATCTCTGACATGATCTGCCCTTCCAACCAAAATTAGTTGGGTGTCTTGTTTCAGTGATGCACAACTGCACAAACGATGGCATGTGTTCCTGTCAGGGGAATCAGTTTACCATCTTGAGAGGTGGCAGGAGGAGCTGAGAGTGCTGTGGTGATAACGTGCGTGGCTGAGGACATCTGATAACCCCCTGCCTCCAAAGGACGCTGTGCTCCTTTACTTTGACCGGGATGGGGCAATGTTGTAGTGATGAGCAAGAGGAGTAGAAGTGCTTGCTCACTGTCCCAGTAAAGTAACCTAATTGGATGGTATAGTACCTTTGGATGGCACCTCCAGCTGCTACGCTATTTCCAAAGTAAGCAGAAATCTCGGAAGTTTTTGACCTTTCCTTTGTAGAACAGACTTGACTGTGGAGATTTTTCTGGCTTTAAAACCTCTGTTGGTACCAGTTGCAGTGATTTTTCTGCTGGGCTAAATGATGGAGCAAGACATTGGGGGGTTTTCTCCTCTCCAGACTGGGCAGGCAGATCTTTTTGTGGCTGATCATTTCTTCTAAATACATGCTTAGCATTAAGGTAATTAATCCTCTTCCCTCACCTTCTAGACTAGTTTTGAGTTTAGTAGTTCTGAAGTGTTCTAGATCAGCGTTTCTCAAGCTGTGAAATTGGAGTCTTGTAGTCATCTGTCTTTCACGTAACCTGTTTCCCTACTTCCCAAAACTAGCAGCAGCTTGCTCCCTCCAGGGAATGGTTGTAATTGCTAGTTGTTGTTGGGAAGAGCTCCTTCCTGCTCTGAGAAATTCATGGCAGATGCCAGCACCTAAGAGCTAGAGTAAAACCAACGGGGCGTTAACACAGGTTTTCACTTGCTAGTCCTGGGAAGTTGAAACGGATTCTTCCCCCGTGCAGCCTCCCTGTGCTTCACAGATCGCTTTGTACATGTTTGTACTCTGAGGTTCGGTGTAGGGGGGTGTTCCTTAGCTGCTCCCTGTTGTAGAGGTGTTGATAACATGGATTTGTCTGTTGCTGAGATACTGTGAAGCGTAATTGATTGGAGGGGTGCTAAACGCCTGCAAAGTGAGGTTTTACTCGGGGAATGTTGTGGGCCTGAGCGGGGTAGTTCGGAGTCAGCTTAGTTACGGCGTTGAGGTAGAGAATAGTGGTCTTTATATCACTAAGTTTATCTCCCTCTGTGCCTTTTTTAGGTAGGTGCTTTTTATTTTGATCACGCAAATTGGGTATATCTAAGGAATTCCTAGTTTAGTTTCTCCTTTGTAGAGTGGTTATAGTTTCCTCTGTCTTATATCCAAGCAGGTAGTTTTAGGCTGATGCTGAAAGCTGGAACTGAAAAGAGGGGGTCTGGGAGTTCAGTCTTTCGAAAGAAGCGAGGACAGAACTGAGACAGAAAACGTGCCATGAGCCATACGCTTCGTCATTCTTGTTGGTTACCTCTCTCATGTAATTGTAGTAATTTTTTTTTTTTTTTTTTCAATTTCTCTTTTTGTTTCTTTCCCTATTTACTCATTACTGTGTCCTTCCCTGTGCTTTTATAGTAACAGCTGAACGCTGCCTCAGGGTAAAACCAGGACTAGGCTTTCAAAGAGTTAGTTAGCCCATCTTCATTCAGCTCTCAGCCCTGTCATTTCTGCAGAGCTTAGTATATTCCTTGGTGGTCAGTCCTGAACGTTCTTGCACGGGGACCAGCTTTCACTGTGCTGGGTAATCCCGCTGCTCTGAGCGGAGTGCCTTAGGGGGAAGTGTTAAAAAAAGCCAGGGTTTTCCCATCACTCGGTTTAGGCCTGGGTCGGGTATGCTGAAGCATGTGATGCAGATGTAAAATGCAAGGAACTGTGTGGTTGATCCACTCCTGGATTCCTTTAAATTACCAGTGTGGCAGCAGTGGGGGGTGTGGTGATGTGGAGACGGGCTTCTCAGCTGCAGGCACCCAAAGCTCACCCCGAGAGGAGGCTGCTGGCATGAGGAGCTTTTGGAAGTCGTGGAGGTGGTATTTGAAATGAATATGAAATACTGCTTCCTTGTATATCAGAAATAATACTTTGATCAATTTTAATGTAGAGAGAACAGAAAAGTTACCCATGGGGTCCATTAAAAATGTGGTGAGTGAACCTATTGAAGGACATGAGGATTATCACATGATGGTAAGTAATGTCTCTGCTTTAATAATATCCAGTCTAATTACTTCATGCAAATACACACAAGTAAGGCTTCTAAGATGGAGCAAGTTGGAGCCTGATAGTAACAGCAGCCTGGTGCTGTGGGAGATGGGACTGTGGACGTGGTCTGCTGTCACTGCAAATATTTGGGGTGGCGTATTGAGTATCTGCTGTTTTGTGGAAATCTGGGCTGGTTTCACACCAACACTAAGTGCTGGAGCGTTACTTCATACCTTCTGTCTCGTGACAGTGTTAAAACAGTAAAAGTAGCCACGATATAGCTCATGACTTCTTCATGTTGGGGATATTTTCCCATATCTCGTTTGATTTCTGGTTTCTGTTGTATTTATATAAAAACAACAGGCCTTGCTAGAGGCTAATAAAATAGAAATTGGGTTCTGTAATATTTTTTTCCCTATCTAATTCTCTGAAAAACTGGTATGGGGTCCAGAAAAGTAAATCATTTAAGAAGAAAGATGTGCTAATTCTACTGAATTTTTGGCTAATTGTTTTATCTGAAGGATTTTTTGATGCCTTGCTTTCCAAAGTACAGTAACTCAGCTTTCAATGTTGAAGTAAGTTCCTTATGTAAGCCTGTTCCCTTCTTTAGGGCAAGAAAGGGGAGATGTTATAACTTAGAATTATTTTCTGCGCCAGGGCTCTGACCTAGTCTTTGTCCGAATACTTGATTTTTGATCGCCCATGTGAGAAAACGTCCTCTGCAGAATATGCTGCAGTAAACTCATCGGAAAGCGAGGCCGGAGGTTACTGGCACGCCACGGTGCTCCCCTCCCGTGTGTACTGACGTACGTTGAGAATAGGACGTTATGGCTAAATACAACATTCTGTGAAGTTTTATGACTCTGGAAACGTGGCCATTGTCTTATTTAGTTCCTGTTTGGCTTCTCAGCTCTGTGCATTCTGGTCACTTTTCTAGAGACTTTGAGTTATGCTTCAGATTCTGTCTTCCAGAATAATTTCCTCATGCTCTTGACACTGGCCAAGAGTTTTCGTTGCCGCTGTGGTACTGTAAAAGGAGAGAGCTTGTCTTTTAAATTGGTACTTTGCAGTTGTTGTTTCTCTGAGGAATGCGTTTGGAATTGCTCACCAAATATCTGCACTGTGCAGCAGGTGTTGGAAGGAGGCCGTAGGTGTAACAGACTTGTCTGATTTTTGCGGTGGCTGAGCTGCATCTCTCCACTGGTATAAGCTGTTCTGTTTCCCGTTTGTAAATGTTGTCGTTTTTAACTTTGCAGGCATTTCAGCTGGGCCCAACAGAAGCGTCTTACTACTGGGTCTATTGGGTACCAACTCAATATGTTGATGCAATCAAAGACACGGTGCTGGGAAAGTGGCAGTATTTTTGAAAGCACGCTCACCTCTGGCACAGGAAAATGACACAAAGCTAAGGACACTGCTGGGAGAGGCCTCCAACATCCCTGGATGTGATAGTCCTGGAACTTATTAATAAAATATGTAAACGAGGCATTGATGGAAGCCAGAGGTGATGTTCTTTCACCATTAGTTTACTTTTAACTTAAAAATTTCACCATCCCTTTTCTGCAGTCAGCTTCAACCATATTTAAAGCAAATACAATGGAAATCAATAAATCTTCATTCACAAAATATTGTGTGTAATACACTTAAATCTGCTGAGAGTTGATCTTCCAATTTAGTTTTAAAAAGAAGATATGACGATGTATTATTGAGGATTTTTTACATGGTTTGAACAAAAATATTTTCATAATCTTTCAGTTACAAGCGTTAGGCTTAATTTAGTTACTTGGTTGTGACTGAGAATTTCAGAAACAATTTTTTTAAAATAAACTTTAAACAGTATGCAAAATTGACGTTTAGTAAGCCATATTCTGCTGGCCCTTTGATTTCAGGTTTGACTCTTTGGTAGCAAAACGTTTTGGTTTTTTTTTTTAAACCCAAAGATGCCCTGCTTTTTTTCCTTTTTCTTTTTGTTTTTTTTTTTTCCCTCCCCAACGCTGGCTGCCCTGGGCAGGTGCTCGGTGCGGCGCGTCTGGAGCCGGTGGACGCCCCGCGGGTGTTTGGCGATAGCGACGGACCCAGTGCTGCTCGCTGTCCCCTGCCGTGCCGTTAGTCCCCGTCCCACCCGCGCTCCTCTCTGCCTGTTCGCTCCCGAGGGTGCTACATTTTAGGAGCATTTCCTTTCTCGTGCATGTTGCCGTCCAGACTCCCTGTGCAGCTGTTGGGATGACGCTGCCCCGTGTGACCAGCAGGACCCGGAACGCGCTGCCTGGGCTGAGCGGGTGGAGCGGGGACCCACGTCTCGCGGGAGCGAGCCAGAGCCCCTCCTGCCTTGTCTGCGGGGGAGCGGGCAAGAGAGGAGCTCGGATGCTGTGTCGGATCCTAGGTAACTGCAGTAGTCTTTGGCGACCTGGATTTGAACGTGTGTAGTTCTCTTATTCAGCGAGTGAGACCAAATTTAGAGTATCTATCCAGCAACCGATCTTTTTGAAATTTAAATCACCTTTCAGCTTTTCTCTTGCTCAAGTTTACAGGAAGTTCTTGCGTCTCGTCCTGTCTGAAGTCACGCTCCTCGCCTTTGGCTTGGGACGTCCCGCGCGTCATCTCAGCAATTCACGTGCCATTTATCTCAGGTTTTCTGAACGGACCTTTCAGTCCCGAAAAGGTGCACGCCCTTAACAGATTGTATTGTGCAGTCAGACTGAATCAGTCTTGCTCTGTGTTAAACCTGCATCTGACAGATCGCTGTGCTGTGATTAACGCTGCAGGCTCCGTATCGCGCAGTGCAGGCAGCTCAACGCTTTCTGAAAATCCTGGAGAAACAGCCGTTTAGGAATAGCTGATCTTAGTATATTCCACGTCCATTTTTCACTCTCCTTGAAACAGCCCAGTTGAAACTCAGCAGGTGCAAATTCCCAAATGAGTATTTATTTTATTTTTATTTTATTTGAGAGACTGGGAAAAGCGTTCACTTTATGCGATGTGTTAAGGTTCCGTATTTACCTGTAGACTCTTGATAGCAACGTAAGCAGCTTTCGTTTTGTATTTTCAGTTAGGACATTCACGCAATAGGAACTTTAAAGGTGTTTCATATCCTGCGTATAAACTAGTGATGTGCTTGTTTGCTCTTGTAGCCTGAGGTCTTTCCTCTCCGTTCCCAAGCCCCAGCAGCGTGTCGTGGCGGCGCTGTCGGTGCCCCGGAGCCACCTCTCCCCAGGCCCGGAGCGAGCCCGCGCGGGTGCTGGGGTGGCCCCAGCTCACTCAGAGCGTTGCAAGTTAAAGGCAGCTCTTGCCCTTCTGATCGCCAGCCCTGGCGTCAAGGCCTCGATTTCGAATGCAGTACCTGGTGGGAAGTCTGCGCTGCAGGGTGAGGGACATGGGCGACGTTGGCTCTTTCTGTCACTCGGGGTCACCTTTGCACTCGCTGTCCGGTCGGTGCTGTGCCTGTCGGCTCCCTCTTGCTGCTTGACTTGCTCGGACCTGTCTGTACATCTGTTCAATTCCATTTTCCTTTCCTGTTCCCCCGTTTGCTCCCTGAGAGGACACGTCTCTTAGTTCCAGCTCCTCCCCGGAGTGCCCGTGGCTTCTGTGCTCGACGCAGCGACGGGGTGAGTAGGTGCTGCTGCTCGTGCGGGTGCCCCGGCCGAGGTGGGGGGGCACCTCGGGCCCGGGGTACAGGGTGATGTAACCTCCCTCCCTGCCCCTCGCGGTGGCCCGGGTACTCTGCATCCTGTGCCAGGGACCATCAGTCACCTCGGAAGAAACGGGGTATAAAAGCTGTTGCTCCCAAAGCAGTTCTAAACATGGAGAAGAAAACAGAACCTAAGAAAATGTGATCCTGTTTAGGTGCTTCTGTTCAAGTTGGATTTGATTTGGAAAAGGAAATGGTTTTACTTTTTTGTTCTAGGTGCAAAGTTTGAGTTAAAATACAGGAAAGCACTACTTACATAAAATGCTTTAATTGGTGTTTGTCAGCTTAATATAGTAGTTTTCTTGGGAGTTCTTTAAAATGAGTGTTCCAGTGGAACTTAGCAGCACCACTTTTAAGATCCTTCCGGAACGATGTGCAGCTTTATCTTCTGGTATATACTGATTTTTCCAAGGCAATTACTGATTATTAACATCTAAGAAAACGCCATCTCTAGTTCAAGTGTTGCAGCTGGGCAGCTGTTTGCTGGCCCCTCTCTTGACTTTAGATTTCACTCTCTGGTGCCTGTGATCATCTCCAGGGCGGGGGCAGCGTAACGGCTGCTCCTGGGCAGGAATTGGGCATCGGTCCTCAGCGAGCCACGAGCGTGGTGAGTGAAGTGCAAATACAGTCAGTATTTTGAGTTGGCTGCTAGAGATTGTTCTGAGATCCAACGTGTGACCTTCTGTGGGAAGCCTGTGGCAGTACCTGTCCGTTCTGGCGCGGGAGTTCATGCCGGTTCAATTCCAGTTTAACGACGCCTGTTCCGTGGAGGTCGGTTCCCTGCTGCGTGTGCCTGTAACTCCCTGTGAGCGTTTTGGGGCACGATTCCTTAGGAAGGCGCGTGCAGCGCTTCGGGCTTAAAACTTGGGGGTTAAAGCATCCGCAGCACCGCGCGGGTTCCCACAGAACACGGCCGCTGCGTCACGCTGTGCCGGGGGTTCCTGCTGCACCCGGGGCTCTGCGTCGCCCCGGGACGGCCCCGAGCGTCCTGGCTCCCCCGTGCCCCGGCCCCTTCCCCATGCCCTGTGCTCCGCGTTTCTTCTCGCCTCGTCCCGAGCTCAGTATTCCTCCTCCTGACTGCGCATCCCAGGTGGAAACAGCTGTTGGGGTAGTGCTGCATTGGGAGTCTGTCACTAACCCGTATTTGGGTCCGAACGGAGGGTCTATCTTGCACAAAATTCTTGTATTACAAGTTTTTCATATCAAGATTAAAGCAAATCATTAATTTCCATTGTTTCAGAAATGTGTAACTTAAAAAAGGGTGTTGTGCTGATGGAGGAGAAGTGATCTGAATTCAGAGAACTAGGTAAGAGCCCGTTAACGCACGGGCCGTCGCAGCTGGTAACACGCACAAGTGCTGCCGGGGCAGCGGGGGCCGCGGCAGCTCTGAGGGCCAAGGAGAAGCAGGTCGGGGGCCGCGGTGGCGGCGCGTCGGCCCCCGCAGCCGCGCTGTGCCCACCCCGGTGCCAGCTCTCTTCCACGCTTCCCTCCTCCTCTTTACTTTTTCTCCCTCTGTGACTTGCTTTTTCCAACGAACTGTTCCCATTTCGAGTTCCGTGCTCCGGCCTTTCGCCGCCTGTTAGCGTTGTTGCTGGCATCTCGTTTTGTTAATTAACGTCCTCGTCGCTGGGGGAGGGAGGAGGGGGACTAGGAGAGCTGTAGCAAGTCTTGTGTGAAGCATGTGGCCGTTTTACCTTCTAGCCAAGGACTCGCTTTCTGTGGCTCATGGAAGTTCACTATGTCTTATCCATATTCGAAGCAATTTGTTCTTTAGTTTTATATTAAAATAAAACAAGTCTTAGGTATTTGTGTCCGCTGCAGATTTATTTTAAATGGAATATGTAAGTACCATGTATTATGGTATTTTTAAATAATCTATTGCCTATTTCAGGGGAGGGGGAGATGACAAATATTTAGTCTTAGATTTGCACTGCTGGATTTTTTAAGTGTAACCTTGACTGGTTATCCTATTGTTTTATTCTGTAAGATTAGTCCTATGAATTAAAGTTTGATAATTAAGTATTTTCCTGTGTGTGAGTTCCAACATTCTGTGTGTGCTAAGCTACTTCTGACCGCACGAACGACTGTCAGCAAAGGGTTTGTAGCTGGTTTGTTTGTCGAGAGCTGGACGTGGGCAGAAACACGTGGCCCCCCCCTGCTCGCCATCGCCCTCGACGCCCTCGGTGCCTTTCTCCCGGGGTGGGGACTTGGGTATGCGGCCACCTGCACCCTTCCGCACAAAACCCCTGTGACTTACAGGACAATTCTCCAGCTCCCAGGGTTTGGTCTCGTTGTCAGTAAAGCCCTGGGCCGGCGGAGCGAGCCTGGCTCCGAGTGACAGGTGGAGGCAGCCCGGTGCCATGTCACCAGTCCCGCTGCTGCCGTGCTGGGGCTGCCCCCCCGCCTTGTTAACGCTCAACCCCAGCTGCTCCTCTTCGCTGCTGGCTTAAAAAACTGCCCCGCCCATTTCACCTAAAAAAAAAAAGAAGTCTGAGCTAGTCCCGTGGTGTTTTATCACTGAAATAAAGTTCAGAACCTCCGATACGCGTGCGAAGGGGCGAGTTCTCGTTCCTTCCCCCGCCCTCGTTCAGGGGGGCGTGGGGGGCCGTCGCACCCCGCGGAGCTCCCGCCGGGCGCCGCTCGGCTGCGGGGCAGAGCTCTGCCGCCCGCGCCGCGGCCCCGCTCGCTCCCCCGCCGCCGCCGAAGGCTGTTCCCAGGGGGCCGGGGGGTGAGGAGCCCTCCCCGCGCCGCCGGGGGCCCGGGCAGGGGCCGCACACGTTGAACACGGCAGCGGGGGCCTGTGCTCGGGCGGAGGGACCGGGGGGTCCGGCCGCGGGGCCGGGGGGGGCAGGAAGCCGCATCCCGGATCCGCCCCGGCCCCGCTGACTCACGGCGCGGCGATAAGCGCGGCCCGGCCCGGCCCCGGCGCGTCCGGGACATGGGCGGCCCCGCCGCGCCGCCGCTCCGGCTCCGGCTCCGGCTCCGGCTCCTGCTCCCGCCGCTGCTGCTGCTGCTGCCGCCGCCCCCCGCACAGGTACGGCCGCGCCCGGGCCGGGGGCACCGGCACCCGCCAGCGCCTGTCCGCGGCGTGCGGCGGGGGGGACAGCCCGGGGCGCGGGGCCCGGCCCCCGGGGAGCGCGGCCGGGGGGGCTGCGTGCGGGGTCCCGAGGTGCCGTCGGCAGGGCTGGGACGGGGACACGGGGTGGGACGGAGACCTGGGGTCTGACGGGGACACGGGGGTGACAGGGAGCCGGGGGGTGACGCGGCCCTGGGGGTGACAGGGGCCACGCGCAGCGCCCAGGGCCGAGGTTCTTCTCTGCTCAGAAAAGCTTCGGCACCCCCGGGCCGGGCCGAGAGCGGAGCCCCCTTCCCCGCCGGCCCCCCCCGGCCCGCAGAGCTGCTGCCGGGCAGGGCGATGCCGTCGGAGCGGGGCGGCGGCTCCACAGCCGGGGGGTTTGGGGCGGCGGGCCGGGGGGTGCCGTGTTCTGCCTGTGCCCGGCGGGTCCCCCCGAGCCCGGGCGGCATCGCTGCAGGCTCCGGCGCGGCGGGAGCCTCGGGAAAGCACCGGCATCCCGCGGGACACCCCGTGGGAACAGCCGCCGGGCTCCTGGGCTTCCCGGTTCTGCCCCCGGGGGTGTGCGGGGCAGAGCTGGGCGGCCTGGCCCTGTCGAGGGGAAGAAAGGGGAGAAAAGCGTTTTGGGGAGGGAGAGGCAGAGCTGGCGAGGGCAGAGCTGAGCCCGCCGCGGCTCTGGCCGCTGGGAGGGCTCGGCCGCCCGGGTTCTGCTCCCCCCGCGCAGGTGCCCGCACCGCGAGGGCTCCGTCTGCTGCCCTGCCTGGTGCCGGCAGCCGGGCCCTGCCCGGAGCGAACCCAGAGCCGGGCAGCTGGCTCTGACCTCGCTTGGCGACCAAGCAAGCGGAAGGGCAGGTGGCAGAGCCGGGCTCGAGGCAGAGGGGTTGCTGTGGCGTCCGCTGGGCCGCTGTGTGCTCCTGGCCGGAGGTGCAGGCGGAGAGCCCGGCCCCCAGCGGGGCTCCTGCCCCTTGGTGCAGCTGGAGGAGCTCCAGTGACTCGAGGGAGAACGTGGCCCCCGGCCCCGCCGTGCCGCAGGTCCTGCTCCGCGGGCGGGCACGTGCTCGCGCTCAGGGCCCCGTCCTGGCACGGGCTGTCGGCCGGTCCCCGCTCTTCCGCCTGGCCGGGTCCCAGCCTGGGCGCTCTGCCCGCCCCAGGCCCAGGCGAGGGGCAGGGAGGGGGCGCCGGGCCCAAGGGGTGTCCTCGGGCCGCCCCGCACGAGTGACGGGGCAGCAGCTTCCGCCGTCGGGTTCTGCCCGGCGCTGAGCCCGGGCGCTGCGCTGCTCCCCGGCTCTGCCCGAAGGCGCTGGGCTCCGCGGCTGTGGGTGGCGGGGGGCGGCTGCGCGGTGCCAGTGCGGCGGCTGAGCTGGCGCTCGCCGAGCGGCCGCCCCACGCGGAAGCAGCGGCTCCTTCCCAGCCTGGGTTGGCGGCTGCTCCCTCGACGTCAGGGCGGCTGGAATCTGTCGCTTGGAAGGCCTGGGAGAGCATCAGCTGCATTTCTGGCATGAATAAGTCACCCAACTCGTTTGTTTCTGGAAGGAGCCGGCACCTGGGCTGTTTGTGTCACCTTTAGAAAGGCGCCGGGGAGTTGAGGCTGGGCACAGCCACGCTGCAGCTCCCCGCTGCCGCAGGAACGCCGGACCCGGGGCCGGGGGGGAGCCGGGGGCCGCGGTGCCGCAGGCTGCCGGTGGTGCCGCTCGCTGCCCGCGCAGCAGCTTTAGTGCCAGGGCTTGGTGCCGTGGATTTACTCGTAAAATACATCTAAACCCACCCCCAAACAGCCATTAGCGGGTGTGATTCTGTGGGCGTCCCCTGTTCTGGGGGATCAAGCAGATTTAATACGCTGGTGTGAGGAAATAAATTATTTTCCCTCCTGGTCTTGCCTCAGCGGGGATGAGAAGGGAGCTTGGGGCTCTGCCCCACAGTCGTGCTGGGTGTGGGGGCTGCTGGGCTGCGCGGGGGCTCCTCCCCAGGCCTGGCCCTGCTCTCTCAGGACGATGTGTCTGTCCGCAGTGCCTCAAAGGCGAGGGGGCTGTCACCCTCCCAGAAACGCTGCTCTTCATATCCACTCTGGACGGGAACCTTCACGCAGTGAGTAAGAGCTCAGGGAACATCAAGTGGACCCTGAAGGACGGTGAGTAGCGAGGGGGGTGCTCGCCCGCAGCCTGGCTCCCTGGGCCTGTCGCCAGCCGGGCTTTGGGGGTGCACCACCACCCTGGCCGTGCTCTGGGCCGGCGGGTCCCCCAGCTGAGCCCCAGCCCTGGGCGCAGAGGGGAGCGTCCGGGGGGGCCAGACCCCGCTCCGGCGGTGCCTATTCTGGGTCTGAAATGCAAATAGGCTGTGGCCCCCGGCACGGCAGCCGGGCTGCGCTGGGTAAACACTGCCACGTCCTCCCCGCTCACGGGGAGCGGCTGCTGACGTCTACGCTTCGCTCTTTTTCAGATCCTATTCTGCAGGTGCCGGTTTATGTGGCAGAGTGAGTGTCCCCGCCGCGGGCAGAGGGGCCGGTGCAGGGCAGAAACCCGCGGCTGCGCAGGAGCCTTCCCGAGGGGCACGACTGCCCCGGTGAACCCACAGGTTCACAAGCAGAAAGGGGAACCTCGGGGAAACGAACCTCCCAGCCCGCGCCGTGGCGTTGCCTCGGGCCTCCCCTTGGTGCCAGCCCTTGGCGCGCGATGATGGGGGACGGCTGCTCCCTGCCACCCAAGCGTGGCCCTTCTACAGGCAGACGAGAAGCTCTCAGCACCCACCCCCCCGCACACAAGCGTAGGAGAGAAATGGAGGAAAATACACCTGAAAGCGCAGGGGGGAGGCGGGACAGCAGGGAGCCCCCGGGGGCGGGCAGGGCACCGAGCCGGCGTGGCTGGAGTTGCGGCGCTGGGCAGAGCGGGAGTTCATCCCCCGCCAAGTCCAGCGCCGGAGGGTGCCAGGAGAGGCCCAGCCCCGCAGCGAGTCACCCTGGAGCAACAGGGGAGGCTCAGGCTGGGCAGGAGGAGAAAATGTTTCCCAGCAAGAGTGGTGCGAGAGTGGCACAGGCTGCCCAGGGAGGGGGCAGTCCCCATCCCTGGGGGGGTTTCAGGGCCGTCAGGATGAGCTGTGGGGGATGTGGGGTAGGGGAGAACTTTGTAGAGTCGGGCTGAGGGTTGGACTCGATGACCCCGAGGGGCTTTTCCAGCCTGAGTGATTCTGTGACTCTGTGAAGCGCCGCAGCGTTTCTCTAGCGCAGCCGTTGGCGTGTGCCGGGGCGGGGGCAGCTCACGCTTCACCCTCCTCTCTCCTCCTTTCCAGACCAGCGTTCCTTCCAGACCCCAACGACGGCAGCCTCTACATCCTGGGGGGAAAAAACAAAGAAGGCCTGATGGTCAGTGGGGCTGCGGGGCTGTGCGCCCCCCTGCCCGCAGCCCGGGGCCCGCCGGCCGCACAGGGCCAGCGCGGGGCTCGCGGCTGCTGCGGCTCGGCCGAGCGGGTCTGGGGCGGGTGCTGCCGGGGGGGGCTGTCCCGGGGGGGCTCTCCTTCCCACCCCGCTCGTGCAGGCGGGCAGGCAGCTGCTGGGGGAGGCGTTCCTCTGCCCCCACGTCCACGCCAGCCTCTGTGTTGCAGAAGCTCCCGTTCACCATTCCGGAGCTGGTGCAGTCGTCGCCGTGTCGCAGCTCGGACGGCGTGCTCTACACCGGTACGGGGGGGCTGCGCGGGGACCCCCGGGAACGTGGCCTGGAGGGGAGGCAGGAGGAGCGTGGCTCTCGGGACGGGCAGTGGAGACTCACAGAAAAGGTGTTTCCGTTCTCAGGGAAGAAGCAGGACACCTGGTTCATCGTGGACCCCAAGTCGGGGGAGAAGCAGACCACGCTCTCCACCGAGGCCTGGGAGGGCCTGTGCCCGTCGAGCCCCCTGCTCTACATCGGCCGCACCCGTAAGCCAGCCCCGCTCCCCGTGTGCCCGTGGGGTCCCAGGGAGGGGCGCTGACCCCCAGCCCTGCCCTGTCCCCAGAGTACGTCATCACCATGTACGACACCAAGTCGCGGGAGCTGCGCTGGAACGCCACCTTCTCTGGCTACTCGGCGCCGCTCTGCGAGGAGTCCTACCCCTACAGTGAGTGGCCGCCACGGGGGCACGGGAGCCACGGGAGCCACCCCCCCGCGCCCTGCTCGGTGGTGACCCCGCGGTGACGCTGCCAGGGCCGGTGGGTCCCGGCTGTGCCGACGTGGGGGAGAGCGGCTGCGGCGCCGGGCACGGCTCTGGGGAGCGGAACAGCCCGCGGCCGGAGGCAGGAGTGAGGGGGGGCAGAGGGGAACGCAGCCCCTCAGCCGGCGCCGCGGCATCGCCCCCTCCCTCTGCTCTGCCCAGAAATGGCACACTTCGCCTCGAGCGGGGACGGGCTGGTGGTGACGCTGGACAAGGAGAGCGGGGAGGTGCTGTGGGCGCAGAACTACGGCTCGCCCGTGGTCGGCATCTACGTGTGGCACCAGGACAGCCTCCGCCGCGTCCCCCACCTCAACCTGGCCATGGAGACGCTGCGCTACCTGACCTTCCAGTCGCAGGACATCCACCTCCTCAAGTGGAGCTACCAGTCCGTGAAGGACTTCGCCACCACCAAGACCCGGCTGCTGTAGGTGGAGGCGGTGCCGCGGCCGCCGGTGGCGTTGGCGGTGCCTGCGCCCGGCCCTGGGGGGTGCCGGGCTGACGCGTGTCCCTGCCTCGCAGGCCGGCGCTCTACGTGGGCAAGTACGCGGCCAGCTTCTACGCCCTGACCTCGCTGGTCCACGGCGGCGTGGCTCTGGTGGTGAGTGTCCCCGCCAGCCCCCTCCGGGCGCGCGCCCCGGCTGCGCGGCGCCCCACGAGCTGTCGGGCCCCCCCAGCCGCAGGGCATCACGCTGGCCAGGATCGACGGCCCCACCACGGACGACGTGACCGTGAGGGAGTCGGGGGAGTGCGAGATCACGCCCAGCACCGACGTCAAGTACCCGCAGGGCAGCATCGCCTCGCTGCACCACCAGTGGCTCCTGATAGGTGTGGACCCGCCACGGGCACGGGCGTCCCCTGCGTCCCGGGGGTGCTCTGGGGAGGGGCAGCCCGAGCTGCGGGTGTGTTTTGGGGGGGCAGCCCCACGCGCTTTGCTCAGCGGAGCGAATGGGGCCGAGGCTGACTCACCCTCAGGGACTGCGGTGACTCTGGCTTGGGGCTCGTTTCAGCCCGTCCTTGTCCCCGCCCCGGGAGGGGCCACTGGCCACCCCTACCCAGGGGATGGGGGGGGACCCTTTGAATGGGGTCCACAGGGAGCTGGTGGGTGCCCCGCTGCACACCGAGCCCTGCACGCAGACGCGGGGTTAATTCGCCCGCTCCGTGATCGCTGTCGCAGGTGCGATGGCTGCGTTGGGGTCGCTGGGAATCGGGGTGGTGGCACAGGACGCACGGGAGCAGGGGACCGTGCCCTCTGCCCTTCTGTGCTGGCAGCTGCTGCTCCAGGTCCCCCTCTCTGTAGCCGTGACACTTGTGCGTCCCACCGGACGCGACACCCCTTCTCCAGGGGAGCCAGCGCCAAGGTGAGGGACGGGTGCTGTGACCGGGGACAGGCTGAGGTCTCTGCTCTGCTCCCGCCGCAGGACACCACGAGCTGCCTCCTGTGGTCCACACCACGATGCTGCGAGCCTTCCCGGAGAACCTGAGGAAGACAACGGAAACCATCATCCCCAGGGCTCCTCCTGCCCGGACCGTGTTCGACGACGTGAGTGGGGGAGCTCTGCTGGGTCCCACCTCTGCACGGGGCTGAGTGGCGGGTCCCCAGTGTGGCACGAGGAGGGGGCTGTCGTGGCGGGGGGATCCCAGACCCCAGTGCCCAGAGGTCCGTCCCTCCGGTGTCACCCAGCCCTGGGCGTGTGTTGCAGTTTCTGGCCCCGAGCGGCCCGGAGGAGCCGGCTGTCCGGGCTGAGGGGCCGTTCCAGCCCGACCCCGCGCCCAGGGAGCAGGCGGAGGTGTACCCCGAGGCTGGCACCTGGGACCTGGTGATGGCAGCTGTTGGCACGGCTCTGCTGGGCGGGGGGCTCCTGCTCCTCCTGCTCACGGTGAGTGGTGGCCAGTGGAGGAGCCCAGTGCCTGCCGCAGAATCACGGGGCTGGGCTGGGCTGGAAGGGACCTTAAAGCCCATCCCATCCCACCCCCCTGCCCCGGGCAGGGCCACCTTCCACCAGCCCAGGTTGCCCAAAGCCCCGTCCAACCTGGCCTGGAACCCTTCCAGGGAGGGGGCAGCCACAGCTGCTCTGGGCAGCCTGTGCCAGGGCCTCACCCCCCTCACAGGGGAGAATTTCTGCCTCAGATCTGATCTAAATCCCCCCTCTGTCAGTTTAAAACCCTTACCCCTCATCCTACCCCTACACCCCCCAATCAAGAGTCCCTCCCCCCGTTCCCGCAGCCCCTTTCAGCCCTGGGGGGCCGCTCTAAGGTCTCCCCGGAGCCTTCTCTCCTCCAGCTGAACCCCCCAACTCTCCCAGCCTGTCCTCACAGGGGGGCTCCAGCCCCCCCAGCATCTCCGTGGCTCCTCTGGACCCACTCATGCAGGTCCATGTCCTTATGCTGGTGCCCCCCGAGCTGGGCCCAGCACTGCAGGGGGGGCTCACGAGAGACTTTTCTCGAGGTCTCATGCAATCTTTTCTCGTCCTCGTGGCACAAGCAGCGGTGCCGTGGCTGCGGTGAGCCGCGCAGTCCCACGCGGCCCCGTCCGTGCCCCGGTGACGAGCCGAGGGCTCTGTGGCTCGGGCCGGCTGGGCAGCGCCCGGGGCGCAAGCGAGCGCTGCCGTGGTTCCTGTTGCAGAAGCTGCAGAAGCAGCAGGCAGTGCAGCAGCAGCAGCTGGAGAAGCAGATTCAGCTCCTGCAGCAGCAGCAGCAGGAGATGCTGGAGCCGGGCCGGGTGTCGGGGCAGCCGGCGCTGAGCTCCCTCCCCTCGGCCCCCCCGCAGGACCCCGCTGACGGCGCGGCCGGCCCGGACCCGGCTGAGCCGGCGGCTGAAGGTGTGTGCAGGTGGGAAGGGGCGAGGGTGGGGGGCTCTGCCCACAGCCGTGGTGACCCGAAGCAGGAGCAGAGACACCCCACGGGTGAGAGGCGGAGGCGGGGAGATGCAGGGCTTGCTGCGGGATGGTCCTGGGCTGCAGAAGCAATTGCAGGGCCCAAGCAAGAGCCGCCTGGTTAAAGAACTGGGTGACAGGCTGGAGGACGGCTGTCTTCCTCTTCAGATGCAGCTCCGGACGTGATTGTTGTTGGGAAAATTTCTTTTAACCCCAAGGATGTGCTGGGCCACGGAGCTGGAGGAACCTTTGTCTTCAGGTGGGTGGCACCGGGGGTACCCGCCCTCCTTCCGCTCGCCCCCTCCCTGGGAGCCGCCAGCACCCGCCGAGGAGGCTCCTTCCCTGGGTGGAAGCTGCTGGTTCAGGCGCTTCGGAGAGCAGGTCGCCACCTTCCCCTCCTCATGGCCCTCCTCACAGCCCTGTGGGGAGCTGGGCTCGTGGCCTTCCGTCTCCCCCTCGCACCCCCGCCCTGTGCTGCCCTTCCCCTCCTGCCTGCGCCAGGCTGGGGGGCAGCCCACGGCCGGTCTGACCCCTCGTGAGGCCCCCCCGGCCCTGGCTGAGCCCCTTTCCCCGGCACTAAACACAGCAAAAAGAGAGGGACGTTATTTTCCAACAAAAAGGGGAACCTGAGCCCCCAGTTTCCAGTTCGCTGCAGTTTTCTGCCTGTCCATGGCTGTGGCAAGTCTCTGGGCGTCACCCCAGGGTGACCCACGCTGGGGACCCCGAGGGGCACGTTCCCAGCATCGACGGGAGCCCGCCCGGGCTCTGCTCTGGCTGGGGGGCCCTGCGTGGACGCCGCCATCGACTCTGCGCAGGGGACAGTTCGACGGCCGCAACGTGGCCGTGAAGCGCCTCTTGCCCGAGTGTTTCCATCTCGTGGACCGCGAGGTCCAGCTGCTCCGGGAGTCGGACGAGCACCCCCACGTCGTCCGCTACTTCTGCACCGAGAAGGACAAACAGTTCCACTACATCGCCATCGAGCTCTGCTCCGCCACGCTGCAGGAGGTGAGTCCACGGCCCCCACCCTGCGCGGGGCTGCTGCTGGGGGGCTCTGGGTCAGTCCCGGTGTCCCCGTCCCTGCGTTTGGGGGTTGGTGCCCAGGGACACGCAGCGGGTTTCGCCTGCGCTGTTCGGAGGCTCTGGAGCGCTCCCGTGGGGCGGGGGGCTGTGCGTGCCCGAGGGCGGGGGTAGGAGCCCTCTTTGGGGTTCCTGCCTGGCCCCGGGGGTGCAGCCCTGCTCCGAACCTGCAGTCAGGGGGCACGGGAGCCGCATCGGGCATGGCCGGGCTGCGCGGCACCCTGCAGCACTGCTCCTGTGTCAGCCAAGCCCCTGCCCTTGTTCTCCTGCTGATTTGCCCCCTCGGGAGGGTCAGGGCAGCCCCGAGCCTCGGCGGCGGTCGGGGCGACTGTTCATGTGCTGGGGAGAGACACGGCACGGGGGAGGAGAAGGGTCCTTCTCCCCCTCCCTGCAGCAGGAGTGTTGCTGAGGCCGCGCAGGTCCCGGGACACAGGCAGGGGCAGGAGGTGCTGGCTGGCAGACGCGGCAGCAGCGAGCCCTGGGCACAAATGGCCTCGGCGTGGACTTGCCTCCTTCCACCCCTGCCCGCCTAGTCAGAAGTGAGAATTTTGCCAAGAAAGGTTGGGCCAGATGATCCTTGAGCTCCCTGGTGTTCTGTGATTCTCGCTGCCGGCAAGCCTTGCCTTCTCTGCCCCGGTTCATCCCTCTCTCCCTCTGTGTGGTTCCAGTACGTGGAAAACCCCGATTTCGATCGCGGCAGCCTGGCCCCGGTGTCTGTGCTGCGCCAGACCATGTCCGGGCTGGCCCACCTCCACTCCCTCAGCATCGGTAAGCGGGCAGCGGCCGGGAGGGCAGCGTGTCCCCATCCTGGTCCCGTCCTCCACCGAGGCCGCGGGGCCAGCAGCGTGCGGGCAGCAGGCAGAGCCCTGTCCCCCTCCAGCCCTGCCGCCGCGCTGGCGGGTGAGGCTGCGCCCTCTCTCCTCCAGCCCACCGTGACCTGAAGCCCTGCAACATCCTCATCTCCGTCCCGAATCGCCACGGGAAGATCCGAGCCGTCATCTCCGACTTCGGCCTCTGCAAGAAGCTTCAGGGGGGACGACAGAGCTTCAGCCTCCGCTCCGGCATCCCCGGCACCGAGGGCTGGATCGCGCCCGAGGTGCTGCAGGAGGCTCCGAAGGAGAACCCCGTCAGTGAGCCGCGGACGCTCCCTGCCTCGGGTCCCCCTCGAGCCCCGCGGTAGCCCAGCGGCCTCATGGCGTGCCACTGAAACACACAACTCAGATAAAAGCTCCGAGAGCCCAAGCCAGCCCCGAGGCAGAGCACTGGGGCTCCTCGCCAGCACCGCCCCTGCGCTCCACGGCACCCGGCTGCCTTCAGCACAGGGCGTCTCACCTGGCTGCAGGCCCTGGAAATTCGGGGCCGGGAGGTCGCAGGGGGCCCCGGCTCGCTGCCGAGGTTACGCCTCTGCCCCTCTGTTGAGCCCCGGGCATCCTGGTCCTGCCGGGGGCCGGTGCTGTGCTGGTCCCTGGCAGCGTGTTCCCCGTAACCCCGTACCGGGGTCCGGCTGCGCTGCGGGGTGAGACACCAGCAGCCCTGGCGTGTCCGTCTGGCCGCAGAGTCCTGAATTCTGTCTGTGCCTCTGGAAACCCCCGGGAAGGGCCCGATGCGCTGGGTCCTTGCCTGGCTCCAGAGCGCAGGACGGGCAGGAGCCCTGCGGCGAGGGGCTCCCCAGCAGCTCTGCGGGAGAGGACCCAGCGATCACAGCAAAGCCTGGGCGGGGGGGAGGCGAAAGCTTTCCTCGCTGCGAGGGTCCCAGCCCCCGCTCTGTTTTGCAGACCTGCGCTGTGGACATCTTCTCCGCCGGCTGCATCTTCTACTACGTGGTGTCAGGGGGGCAGCACCCGTTCGGGGACAGCTTGCGGCGACAGGCCAACATCTTGTCGGGCTCTTTCCAGCTGAGCTGCCTGCAGGAAGAAGCCCACGGTGAGACCCTTCCCCAGAGCCCCGTCCCCGCGGGGAAGCGCTGAGCCGAGGGGCGCAGCTCCTGCTCCATCCCAGGGGGGTCAGGTCTCCGTTGTGGTGTTTCTCCTCCCAGACAATCTTGTTGCACGAGAGCTGATCGTGGCCATGATCAGCCCCGAGCCCCAGCGCCGACCCTCGGCCCCCGTGGTCCTGGCACACCCCTTTTTCTGGAGCCAGGAGAAGCAGCTGCAGTTCTTCCAGGTGAGCGTGCGCCGTCCCCACGGGCAGCTCTGAGAAACGAGGGCTGGGAACAGCCGTGTTTAGGTCAATATGCTCATTTTGAGCTACTTCTGGAAGGAGCGTGGGTTTGGGGTCCAGGCCAAACGCTTCATCCTCCCACCTTGGCGCCGGGTCCGTTCCCTGGTGCTGGGGGGGGCAGCGCGGGGCGAGGGCCAGCACCGCACCCACCCCGGTCCCCGCTCTCGGGCGCGCAGGACGTCAGCGACCGCATCGAGAAGGAGCCGGCCGAGGGGCCCATTGTCTCGGCCCTGGAGGCGGGGGGACGGTGGGTGGTGAGGACCAACTGGAGGATGCACATCTCCCTCCCGCTGCAGACAGGTGAGTGCGCGGGGGCCGGGATCGCCACCGCCTTCCACGGGGAATCGGGCAGCGACTGGGGCTCCCCGGTGCGGTGCCCTTGACCAGGCCGGGGGCACCTGCTCGTGCCCAGGAGTCAAAACCCAGGGTGGGTGAACGTACCAAGCCCTTCCCGGGCAGAGCAGAGCCCGGGTTTGGTGCTGGCACAGGGGCTCGGGGCAGCCCTGCGCCCCAGCAACGCCCCCCTCGCTCAGCATCTCTCCTGCTCCCCCCAGACCTGAGGAAGTTCCGGACCTACAAGGGGGGCTCGGTGCGTGACCTCCTGCGGGCCATGAGGAACAAGGTACGGCCGCCCCGGCTCCCCGCGCCCCATCGCCCGCCCGCGCCCGCTCACCTCGGCCTCTCTCCTGCAGAAGCATCACTACCACGAGCTGCCGGCCGATGTCCGGGCGGCCCTGGGCTCCGTCCCCGAGGGCTTTGTGCAGTATTTCACCTCCCGCTTCCCCCGGCTGCTGCTGCACACGCACGGGGCCATGAGGGTCTGCGCCCGCGAGCGGCTCTTCCACTCCTACTACTGCCACAGCCCGGGAGGTGCCGGCGAGTGAGCGGGGACACGCGCCGGGATGGCACCTGCGGCCGCTCCTCCTGCCCTGCCCGTACCCGCAGCCCCATCCCCGGGGTCCTCCTCCCCCTCGCTGGGGCACCAGGACGAGCCGGTCACCCGGCGCACCGGGGGGTTACAAGCAGGTCCAGAAGAGACAAGTGCAGGGGGCACTGGGCTGTTGCCTGGGGGCTCCTGAGCCCAAGATGGACCCTCTGGCACCCACCTTTTCAATCTCTGCGGTGGAGAGAGAAGAAAGAAAACACATGTTGCATTTTGCCGAGTGGTGCTGGCACAGCGACACAGCCAGGCTGGAGCCCTGTGGGGTGTTCGCTGGGGATCAGGGAGCTTCATCCCCTGCGTCCTCCCACACCACGTCCCCGGAACTCTCTGTGTCCAGCGCGGCTGTGACACACCAGTCCTGACACTGGAGAGGCTCCTCCAGCCCCGCCGAGGGCTGCGGCACCCCGGGTCAGCTGTCAGCGGCCACCCCTGGGCTTGGACCCAGTTGTATCAGGGCTGCGGTGCCCCCAGCCCCGCGGGGAGGCGTGGGGCCTCCAGCACAATTCTGATAATGAAGTTTTTAATCTCAGCTGGGCTGAGAAAAAGGTTTTCTCTCCCTTTTGGTCACCAGCAGCTTGTAGTTACAGCAGGGAAACCCTTTCTCACCAGGGATCCCTTCCCTCCAAACCCACCTTGCCTGCAGCTCCTGCCGCCTCTCCCGCTGCCCCACGGCAAACGCCCCCATGTGTGCTGGGTTAGGGGGTGCCCACAGGCACGTTCCGTAGGCACCAGCCTCCACGTGCAGCCCCCACTGGCTCTGGGGGCAGCAGCTGGAGCCCCTAGGCCAGGCTTCCCCTCGGGAGCAGCAATGATTTTGTACACTCTGATTCCTCCCTGGGCTGGGGTGTGGGGTTTCGTTACGCAGGTAACAAGGGGTTTGTACCTGCTTTGTTTTCAGAAGACTGCATGGCCTAGGGCATTTTATACAAGTTGTTATTAAAAAAAACCCAAAACAACAAAACACAAACTAAAAAGCTTGTCCTGCTTAAAAATAAACTGGCCTGAGAGCACCAGTAGGTGCTGACAGTGAGCAACGGTGGGAGAACAGCCAAGGGAGCTTGCTGGGCTTCTGCTAAAGTCTGCTACAGTCGATGACTTTGACTAACCCTACAGCACTTTTATGAGCATCATCCGCCCAGTAAATGGAGCTGGTCAAAGGGGCAGGGGGAAGGTAAGGCTCTGAGCACATCTGGGGTGCCCCCGAGGCCTCCTGCAGCACTGCTGGGGAGATCAGCACAAACGACTCCCAGGCCCTTCTGAGGGGAAGCATCTCCCAAATCAACTCCAACCCCTCCCCGTTTCCCCCGGTGACCTGCCCCTGGCTCTGTGCTAAGCGGAGCAAGGCCAGAGCTCAGCAAGGCCGGGGCTGTTTGTAAACACAACCAGCTCGTGAGGAAAACGGCTCTTGCTGCTCCCTCCCTCCCAGCCAGCCCCAGGGAACCAGGACACGCTGGGCGGTGCAGCAATCAATCTTTAATCAAGTTATGCAATATACAAAAGTTTAGGTTTCATGTAGAATAGTTTCAGTATTAAAAGGCTGACTGCTCAGTCTCATCCTGGAGATGTTGAAGGTCTTACCTGAATTTCTACAAGAGGAAACAAAAGCCTAGAGCATCAGCACAGACACGTACAAATAATTTACATGACAGTTCTGCTCTCTTCAAGAGAGGGCCCAGGAGTCTCAAACAAGGTGGTTTTGTCGAGTCAGGCTTTTGGCTTTGGGAAGTTAGGAAAAAAACAACTAGGTATGCAATTAAAAAACAGACATTCTATTAGGAACGGGGAGCAAGAAACCTTTGGGTGCCCATCGGGGTGACCAACGCCCTTCCCACAGTGTCGGGGGCTGCCTTGTGGCTACCAGACCTGCAGGCAGGGCTGGGGGCCCAGCTGTGCGACGGGAGGCTACAGCATGGGCGGGGGTCCTGCGAGACCACCACCCCCCCTCCCCAGCTGGGACAGTTTGGCACAAACGTCAAGTCCATCGAGAACAAAGTCTAAGCAGAGGGTTTCATACGGGCCGAGCCAGACTTCGAACCGAGGAGCTTCTCCACCATGGTGCGGGCGTAGCGCAGGCGGCTGGCCAGCTCCTTGCAGCAGCCGTGCTCCTCGATGAGGCTCAGCTTGTACGTGCGGAAGTCCCGCTTCTCGTCTATGTACGTGACGGCGGCCATGAGAGGGCACAGGATGACTTTGGTGTGGTCCTGTGGGGACAGAGAGCGCACGCCGTCAGCCCGACGACGGCGGCTGCTCGGGGCGAGCCCCGCGCCGCTGCGTGTGCTCAGAGCGCAGCGGAAGCCCCGAGGGCCGGCTCAGGGCACCGCGAGCGCGCAGCAGAGCCCCTCCTGCCACGGGACGCAGGTGCGGAGGGTCTGGGTGGCTCCCGCACCAGGAAGGAGCCCCCAGTGCTCCCAGTTTTGGCTCCGATTGCCCACGGCCAGCCCCACGGCGCGCGGGGGGGCTCTTTGTGCAGCCGGAGCTGCGGCCCGGGGAAGGGCAGAGCGGCCGCTTCACCTGGAAGAAGTTGATCTGGACGGTGCCGTTGCTGAGGTGCAGGACGATGGCGCTGCGGGTGCGGAACCACGTGCAGAGGTAGGGCAAGCGGGCCAGCTCGTCTCCTTCCCGCGGGGTGATGTTCGCCCCCGCCTTCAGCAAGTGCTCGCTCATATAGTTGCGGAAATATTTCAATAGTGTTATCTGCAGGTGGGAAAGGCTGTGAGCACACAGGCTGAGAGCGACCCCCCGCTACGTGGGGAGGGCCGGGGCTGCCATCACAGCCCCAGAGCCTCTCTACATCTGTCAGAGCTTTTGGCGGACACTCGTGCAAATTCTCCAAGTTAACTCGGTCTCTCACACCTCAGACTCACTTTGCTGAACACCTGGGTACATGCAAGTCCCGTGAGCACTTATTTCTGTGAAGCTGCCCATAAACGAGCCTCAGACAGCAGCCAGAAATAAACAGTTAGAGTTGGTAGTGTCTGTCTGTCCTCGGGGCCACATTTTGCAGCCAGGAGGAAGCCTGCAGGCCAGTGACCCCAAGTTACAGACATTTCTCCCCGGACCCCCCCCACCACAGCCCAGCTGGCAAAACCCTCACCAGCAGCAGCCACCCCCCAGCAAGGGCTCCCGTCCCCAGGACTGACCTTCTTGTTCAAGGCAGAGGGGTAGGACCTCACAGTGAAGAAGGACTCGGTGCTGTTCTGCTCGATGTACTGCAAGTTGTCCCCGTCGCTGTACATGATCAGACGAGTGGAGTCGTTGAAGAGAACTCCGACGCTGTTGTCACACAGCTGGTAACCTAGTTCAAAAGGGAGCCCGTGAGACCGTCAAATACCAGTTGTGTGAAATGCAAAAGGCAGAGGTTGTATCATCGAGGGGTTCCTCGGCAGTCACCCCACCAAGTCCCTGCCAGGTCTAAAGAGTCTCCTCTTTGCAGGGGTCTGGGTGGCACTTTTCCTCCTCCCTCATTGCTGTGGAAGCGGCTTGAACTGCCGCAGGGGAACGCGTCCTCCCTGCGAGCGAGGGCAGCCACATGCAGCAGGTCACTGTTTTCCACCCGGCAGTGGCCAGGGCTGATGTTTGGTGACCACTACTTTGGATTCACTGGGTATCTGGCAACGTTCCTGGTGGTGGTCTTGGACACACACACTGGAATATCGTGATTATAAAGAACCAGACCTGTGCAATGCCCAAACCCAAGCTTCTCCCGGCCTCTTCAGAAACTAGAAAAGGCTGAAGTGTCACCCCCATGTTATTTACCTAGGCCATATTTATCTGAGTAGTCCACCCATTTGCTAACCCAGAAGATGGGAATGCAGGCCGGGTCTTCAGCTTCTTCTGCAAAGAGGAAAGGAGCTGGTTAGAAGACATTTCACAGCATCCTGCACACCTCGGCAAGGCCAAAAGGCTGCTCAGTCTTCCAGTTTGACATGGAGGTCAGCTGGTTTCTCACTTCAGACGACAGTGAGTGACAAGAGAAGCATCACCCAGGCAGGGCAGTGCCGGGGGGACTGTCCCCAGACTCACCTTGTCTCACTGCCACCCTCTCAGAGGGCTTGGCCAAGTTGACTGCAGTCAGCTGCTCCAACATGTCGGCCAAGTGACTGGCAACAGCATCCCCCAGCTCCCGCAGCCCCGCCACGTCCTCCTTTTCGGGCAAGTTCTCTAGTGCAGGGCTGTCCGGTCCTGGGCCAGGAAAGAGGAGCGTGAGGGAGTGACCGGGGAGCAGGGGTCTAAAGGCACCAGATGTGCCTTCTACCCCAGCTATAGGAAACGTGTTATAGACCCTCCAGCCACAGCGAGGGCTGGCGCTCCTCCCTGCTTTGGTTCTGGGCCAAGAGCGAGCAGACCGCTCTGGGTTTTCATAAGAGCTGGGAGAGGTGGCGAGGGAGAGCCACGCTCCCCAGGGCGGTTCTGGAGGCCGCTGGGCAGGGGCAGGCTCCCCTCTCACCTTTGTTGAGCGCAGTCAGCGGCTTCCGCCCGTTCAGCTCCAGCCCGCTGGGAGCGATGGAAAACCTGGGCGCAATGGTGAGGCAGCTGGTGGGCAGGCGGCTGGGGATGTACCCCGACGTGAAGAACTCGTCATTCAGCAACTCGTTGATCGTCGGGCGCGTGGCAGGGTCAGACCTCAGCATCTTCTGGATGAGGTTAGCAGCGACGGGGTTGATGTGCTGAGAGGAGACAGTCGGCAGGGAGGGGTCAGGGGACGACACACGCCGCCGGGTGCTCAACCCGGGGGAAGTTCTGCTGGGAGCAGAGCTCCCGTGCTGCACGCCTGGGGGACACAGAGCTGGGCAGGCACGGAGAGCTGTCTCCTGAGAGCGTGCAAAGCCTGAAGTCCACTGACTTTAGCAAGACCGACTCAGCAGCAGCAGGATGAGCTGGGCCCCTGGCCCAGAGCTCAGGGGCTCGAGCGTCTCCGTTTAACTCCACGTGCCAACCACCCAGATCAGATTTGGGCTGGATTACCGGGGAGCTGCCGGCTCCTTGGGAGGAAGTTGGCCTTACAGTTTCACCGAGACACCCCCTTCCTCACACTCTGCAGTAAGAGCTGTTTCACCATTATGTGAGAGCCCGTTACGTGCCAGAAACAGGACGGGCAGGGGAAAGCTGACTGAGAACTGCTGCGGGGAAGGGGCCCGCCCACAGGAAGCGCCGTACCTTGGGAATAGTGTACTCGTTCTTCTTGATTCGGATGTATGTTTCTTTGAGGCAAGAAGTTTCAAAAGGCGGCTTCCCAACCAGCAGAGTGTACCTACATGTTTACAGAGAAAAGGGTGTTGGTTTTGCAAAAGAGACTCCAAGACTTGTGTGCCGCAGTGACCCTATCCTGAGCACACCCTGGGACTGTCCCGCCAGCGGGAACACACATCAGACACGCGCCGTGTGCCTGGTTCCTGCCCCCCGTGAAAAGGGATCCAGAACTCCGGAGAAAGCTCCGGTTCAGAAACGTGGGCTTTGGGGAAACACCTCGAGACCCCCGCGCTGGGGAACAGACACCGGCACACCCAGAGGGTCCAACACCGGGGCCACAGGGCCCACCCGGCCCCCCAGGGGGCATTTTGACTCACATGATGCAGCCGATGGACCAGATGTCCACCTCGAAGCTGTGTCCCTTCTTGCCCAGCACCTCCGGGGCAATGTAATTGGGGGTCCCACACAGGGTTTTCTTGCGCTCGCCATCGTACTCCACTTTGGTGGCCAGGCCAAAGTCACCTGGGAGAGACAGGGTGTGAACGGAGACGCCCCCACAGCCGGTGGCCGGGCTCCCCACCGCGGGGTGGCCACGGGGGGCTGCCAGGGCATCCCGGCACGGGCACCTACCGATCTTGACCTCCATGTCGTCGCTGAGGAAGAGGTTGCCCAGCTTGAGGTCCCGGTGGATGACGCGGTGGCTGTGCAGGTACTGGCAGCCCAGGATGGTCTGGCGCAGGTAGTACCGCACCTCGGGCTCGCTCAGCGCCTTCCGCCGCTTGTGCAGCTCCAGCAGCGACTGCGGGGAGGGACGATCAGTACCGGGTGTCACCGACACCCCCCCCCCCGCGGCGGGCCCCCCCGCTCCCCGCGGCCCCTCACCCTGCGGCGGCAGAGCTCCAGCACGACGTAGACGAAGTCGGCGTCCTCGAAGAAGCCCTGGAAGCCGACGACGTGGCGGTGGGCCAGGCTGCGGTGGATGGCGATCTCCATGGACATCTTCTCCTTCTGGTGCGGCTTCACCAGCAGCGACTTGGGCACCACTTTGCCCGCGAACACCTCGCGGCTCCCGGCCTCCGCCAGCTCGTAGCACCGCGCGAAGCCGCCTTTACCCAGGAACCGCCCGCGCACGAAACTGCGCCGGGTCCGCGGGTCCACCAGCACTTTCGGTACCTCCTTCCCGCCCGCCGCCATCGCGCCGCCCGCCCGGGCCGGCTCCACCGGGACCGGGGCCGCCGCCGGCCGCGCCGCCTTCCCGCCCGCCGCGCTCATGGGGTCCGGGGGTGCTGGGGCAGAGGGAGCGGCGCCGGGGCAGAGGGAGCGGAGCGGAGCGGCGCCGGGGCAGGAGCGGGCAGGCGCCGCCGATTCAAACGCGCCCCCGGGACGTTACGCGCCCGCGGCCGCTCCCTATTGGCCCAGAGGATTTAAAATCCACGCCGCCAGCCGCGGGGCACCATGGGAGCGCCCCGCCCACCGCGCTTAAAGAGACAGGCCCGGGAATGGCGCCGGGGGGGCGCACACGTGGGTGCTGCTCACGCCGTGCGGGCCCCGCGCACCGACCCCCGCCGCGGGGGGGGCCGATCCCCGCAGCAACCCGGCCCCGGACGCCGCTCCGGTCGTGCCCGTTTCTCCGCGGGCCGGGCCGGGCCGGGCAGGGTGTGTCCCGGTAGCATTGAGGCCGCCCCGGGATGGCGGCGGGTCCCGAGCGCTCAGTATTTTGTGAAGGGAAACTCGTGTGGGAGTTGGTGCCTGATGTGTTAGTTTTGGGGTTTTTTTTGTTTTTTTTTTTTGTTTTTTTATGGGGAAGAAAGTGCCACCGGAGCGTTCGCTGCCTGGCAGTTTTTTGCCATGCGGCCGCATCCACACACCGCTGGTTTAGATTACTGCATCTACCCCCAAATCTCGTCTTTTTTGCTGATTTTTACTCTGTAGAGTCCAGGCGTCGCTCCCGGTGGGATCTTCCGCCCCTCCCACCGTCACCAAGGGTGACATTTTGGCAGTTGAACCTAGCTGGGCCTGACCTTAAGGATTTTTTTGTCCCACGGAGACGCTGCCCCAGGGCCTGCAGAGCTGCTCCTGCCCTCACCCACACTCTCGCCCCATCACCCGACCTTGCTGCCGGCTGTCACGCAACAAAACGCCAACAGAAAATAACCAAAATCAGCACAAAAACCTGCTGCAGTGCTTCAGCTCTCGAGCCTCCAGGCATGCACAGTTCCACCCCCCTGAAACCGTGATGAGGATGGTGACTTTACCTCCTGCGGGTTCCCATCCCCATCAAGTAAAGCTTTTTTGTTTGAGCCCTGGCTAACAAATAGATGGTCCTGGCCAGTGTACTCCATGCCCTGGTCTGTGGGTGCAGCAGATAACACCCGGCTAGCCTTGAATGACTGGCGCAAGCCACCGATGGCTCCAGGGTGGCTTGGGACTGAGCTGTGAGGCTGCAGGTCACCACAGCCAACAGCGAGGCTGTTACTCCCCCCGTGGAGGGCGATGGGGGCAATTCTGCTCCGCACAAAGCAGGCAGGGCCTCTGCTCAGCGGGCGGCTTCGTCCCCTTCCTGCCCAGCAGCGGCTCTCTGCCCGCCCTCGCACCGAGCAGCTGCACTGGGAAGAGCCATCGGCGTCTGGCCCAGCGCCTCTCGCGGCCCAGGGCAGGCACAGAGCGAGAGAGAATTGTGGAGTGGTTTGGGTGGGAAGGAACCTCAAAGACCACCTAGTTCCACCCTCCTGCCACGGGCAGGGACACCTTCCGCTAGCCCAGGTTGCCCCAAGCCCCGTCCAGCCTGGCCTTGAGCCCCTGGGGGGGTGTTCGCTCCCGAGGGCGCTGAGCACCCTGCCACAAGAGCCGCGCGGGCGGCCGGTCGGGGTCAGAGCCGGTGGAGTAAAGCCCCCAGGATCAACGAAGCGATACAGCCACTCGGGGTTTGAAGCGGTCAGTGTTTGTACAAGACCCCCGGAAGGGGGGATTTCCCTCCCTGAGGGCCATGCTTCCCCATGCACCTGCGACAGCCCTCCCTCCAAGTCAGGTTTTATTGTGCTGCGCTAGACTGAGCGTTGCCATCGGAAACTCGTTAATTCCCCGGGGCTGTAGCAGCGCCGCAACCTACGGACACGCCGTCTTCCCAGAGCTGGCAGAGGCGGAGAGGTGAGCCCAGGTCAGAGGGATGCTTCAGAGGAGAGGAGGATAAAGTGGCCAAATCTAAGGAATGTTAACAGGGCTGGGTGTTTGAGATCTTCAGTGGCGACTTGGTTTTAGACCCTGGCAGAGGCCACCTTAACAGAGACAATAAAAGAGGTTTCAATTAAGGGAGAAGGGTTGGCTCAGCCTGCTAGAAGGAAGAGTAGGCCAAGAAGGGTGTAACCCTGCAGTGACGTATCCCTCCGTGTGCTACGGCCGTGCTGCTCAAGCGATGGGGGCTCCTCCAGCCGCCCTCCCAGCCCCGCTCCAGACTCGCCCCCTGCACGCAGCAGCCGCCTCTTCCCACCCCTGTCCCTCGCCAGCAGCTCGGTGCTGCCAACCGTGGCCGTTAGTCAAGCGATCCCGGTGAAACTACTATGTGGTGTTGAAACTTTGAAGTGACACCATGGCAACACAGCACACACAGCCCCCTCCTGACCAAACGCGCAGCTTCAAGGGACAGCGGCCAGCAAGGGAACGGGGCAGAGGCGCTCGGAGGCAGCGCAGAGCCCTGAGCACCCGGCTGGCGGGAAATCTTGTGAGAATCCCCAAAGCCATCAGGCCTTGTGCCAGGAGAGGCCTCCTATAGCCCCCCACTGCAAATGGCTTCTGCAAGGGCCAGTCAGATTGTGGACAGCAGGAACTAAACGCTTTTGGAAGCTGAAGTCAGGAAGCTGCCTGTAGTACACACACAAGGAGCACTGCATACTTTTTCACATGGGTAGGAAAAGTGGCAAGGCTGGGCCTTTTGCAGGGACCCAGGCGAGATGGCAGGAAGAACACAGCGTCCTTCCGCGCATGTCTCCACTCCCACTTCAGGAGGGCTCGAGGAACGCAGCTGTCACTGAACACTGAACATTTCTGCCCAGCACGGGACTAGGTGGCACAAGGATCCCAGTGGATCCTTCACCCTGCTGGAACCAGCCAGCACCTCGCTGCCGCGGGCGGCTCCGCAGCACCAGCCCGGCTGCGGCAGCTTCAACACAGACTCATCCTCTTGCCCCAGCTGCGCTCCCTGCCCTAAGCTGGCTCCTGCGCCTGCTCTTTTGGAGTCAGGCCAGCTACACCCAGAAGTGGGCCATTTCCAAGGGCCTGAAGCAATGCTACCGGAGTCCCCAGCGTATCAGAGGTGTGCCTAACATTCGCTGAAGAGGATTTCACAGGCACCCTGAGGGCTTTAGGATTCTCTCTTCAGCGTGAAGAATAGAAGCAAAGACACTCTGGGTCAGAGCCGTTATAAAACAATGCTGGAATCATTTGTGGGTGCAAGTCATCAGCTCAGAGGCAGAATGAAGAAGCTGTTTCACACTGGACTTTGCTTTTTTAATGCACTGACACTGTAACAGTCAGTAAAATCCTGTAATAGTCACAGAACAAGAGACTGCGGCTCACGTGCCCAGGCACAGCAGAAGCCTCACCCTAGTCTCAAGTTTGAGTTGAAGAGTCACAACCTCGAGTCGCTTCAACAACTGAAGAGGCTTTAATTTATGTACAGTAAAAATACATACAGACCAGTCAGTGGCTTTACATTTGATTAACAGTAGTTACTACACACTTTAGTACTTGTAGGGCTGTTTGCTATTGAAGGTGTATCAGTACTTTGCATTACACAGAACAGCTGAAGGCTCCAGGGCTGCTGGTCCCGCAGCCACACACCTACTACGTAACTACTACATGTCCTGGCCCCCAGCTGCTACACTACAACATGCAGGAGCCCCAGATTTAAAAGCTAGAGAAGGACAATGCTAAGCTTTAATAACACAACCAGAGCAGGCAGATTCATTTTTGGCCAGTTGTCTTGTACCAAGTTGGGTACACACAAGTGCCAGCTGTCTCCAACTTCCACAGAGCTGCCCCCAGTGGAACTATTCCTGCTCTACCACATGTCCAAAATGAAATGTTCGCTCTTCCCAAGAAGTCTGAATCTCTTTGTTTTGTAACGCAGAAAAGCACCAAAGAGCTTTCTGCAAATATAGATACTGGGTAATAAATGGGGACGATTGCAGCGTTCTCTCACCCACCTCCGGTTTCTGCTTGTAACTACCCCCTTTCTGCTGCACTGAGTTCTGTGAGCAACGTGGCAATCCCCTTCCAAAGCCCTTCGGCTCTCTAAGGCCTGCGGTGTTCAGGAAGCGGCACACGCCGAATGCTAACCCCGCGGGACGGGCGAGAGCACGGGACTGACGGCTGCTTCAAGAGCCCAAAGCTAAGAAGTGTCCTGTCAGGCGAGGCATAGAAAGATGGGTTTCAGTGTCAGCCAAAAGTCCTAAAGCCAGTCCCAGGATGATGAACGCTATCCTGTCCCTGCGGGAGTGTCTCAGTCACAGGGAGGAAAGGAAGAGGCCATCCACCCCAACACGCGGGCCTGGGAACTGCAATTATTGTTCCAAAGGAAAGCACTGGGTCTGCTGAACCAGTAACAGCCACACAGCACTTCTGCTGGGGGATGGAGATTGCTTCCAGCGAACATAAACCCACTTGCCTTAGGGCAGGAACAGAACTGACATGAAAGACTGGCTTAGGCTGCAGAGTATGTGCTGGCAGCTCTGCCTTGTTCCCCGGCTGCAACAGGGAGATGCTGCCCAAAAGGGAATTGTATCAGGTTTCCTAGCTCCAGAACATATAACAGCACGATTCAGACAACATGGAATGAATTACATTCAAACGAACATACAAAGTTTAAACAACATGACACAGCAGCTTTCACGAGGGACTGCTTGGCCGGGCCGTTAGTGTGGAGGAACACTGGCAGAAGCGCTCAGGGCAGCCAAGGGCTGTGCCCTGGTCTCTGGACCAATATCCCTCTCCCCGCCCCCAGAATACTCCTGCGTGCCTTTACTGCTCCGAAACAGGGTAAATAGGCTACTAGACCTGAGTGAGCGGCAAGAACTTCTGGTAGTAGCTCTTCGTGACATCAATCATGAGTTCCTGGGTACATTCCGGGAGCTCCCCAGAGAAGAGTCCTGGAAGAAGAACAAGGATGTGACCATTCTTGCAGGAGAAAGCAGAAATAAGCTCGTATTCAACATTCAAAGCATGACTCTGAGCTGTATAAATACTAACAGAACAGCAAAGGGCAATGTGGGGGGGATCACTGCGGCCACACCCCCTGGGACAGACGTCAGCCAGGCCGCTGCGGCTGCGTCCCGCGACAGCTCCTGCTGTTCCCGTAAAAACCATCAGGAGAGAAACCACAGAGTCTGCAGTTTGTGCGGCGAGATCTCCGGCACAGCCAGGGCCATCAGCAGGAACTAAACACTCACATACCACAGTTTAACATACCTACTTCCCTATTAACGTACCAGTGACGAGCAAACGGACCTCCTACAGAACCACCCAAATACCTGCAAAACCAGAAGCCAGGGGAGGAGGAGGAGGAGGAGGGGGGGAGGGGAAGGAGCAACTGCCTCTGCCAGAGCCTGGTGCCCGCTGGGTTCCAGCTCCCGAAAAGCTGTGGAACTTGCTGTACAGGATGGGCACAGCTGGCATCCCAGTAATGCTGTTCTAAGTAAACGTGTACCACTGACCTACTGTACACTGAAGCAGCAAGTTTCACAGGTTAAAACTGCTACTTTTCACCTCCCCAAGTGCCCTGTACCTTCATTTCTAGGCACTAAATGCTAACAGGCAAATGAGATTGTCATAGCGATCTCGTTTTAAATGAGGAATACCCACGTTATCCACACTCTGTGCCAGTAAAGTTAGAGGGAGCATACCTGGGCAGCCTGAGAAGACTGTGAAGGGTGGGACTACTGTTTCAGGAGGTAGTACTGTGTTGTCTAAGATTTTGCAGCAGTCTTTCAAAACGCATCTACGACCCTAAAACAGAGATTAGGTAAAGCTTAGACTTAAAACATGATTTGGTTGTTACCAGTAAGTTACCTGCTTAACTGCTAAAAACACATTCTGTATAAGGGACCACAGGAATAAATCCTTACCCTGACTGAACGCTCTTCCCAACAGAATTAACTTTCTTTTTTTGAGGAAAAATGTCTGTTTGCTCTCAACTAACACGTGTACGGGCAGCTGCATATTAACACATGTCAGTGTGCAAATCGGAGGCTAAAACCCGAGTCATGCAGCAATGAAGCAAGGCCTTCCCTAACTCAGCAGATGGCAATCTTGACTATTTTGTATTATTTGAACAGAAACACAATTCCACTTGTACTTCATGGAAAGGCTGCCTTCCCCTGACAGTCCCGTTAGCCACAGAGATGGATTTGCCAAACAGCAGTCAGCTGAACCCGCTACCCTCAGGAAAAGAAGACTGAAAGCACCATTTTCTGTGGAGAAAGAACAGGAGGAGGAAGGAACAGCATGGAGTAATTACACTTGCTCCAGCCAGCTGGTGCAGACACCTCTCTGCTCTTGTTACAAAGCCTCAACAGTACTCAAGGGTTTGAAGAAAAGACTGAGAAAGGGCACTCACAATGACACAGTTCTTGCCTATGTGCACATAGGAGCCAATCTGGGCTGCGTTGACAACACAGTCCTCTTCTATGAAGACGTGATCACCAATGTGGAGAGGGAAAAAGGCCACCCTGTGACAGGAGAGTTATTTGTTGAGAGCACAGCAGAGTGTTAGACCCAAAATCACCCTGGGGAGTGTCCCGTCTCCAGCTGATGGAGAGACAGAACAGTAACCGGTCGTTCTCATCTCTTTCTAAAGGGTGGCACAAATTAGCAACAGGAAGACATTGTGAACAGAGAGCAAGTGAAACACGTTCTTCACTTTGCTGTTTTAATGTATCCCAGTCTTTCCACATTACGGTCTGAGGGAATGCTGACCCTCAAGGCAAAGCTGAAAGTTTGGGGAAAGGGCAGGTTTAGAGGGACGTATTTCTGCAAATTGCTGCAAAAAGAATACAGCCCTCTGAATACAGATCTCAGACGAGCTGATACATTTTATTTTAGCCATATAGATCTTAACTTCAGCCTCCCTAAAGGAACGGGACCTCTTACCCTTTACTGAACTTCTTGAAGGGCGGTCTAATGACGCTGCGGCTTTTCACCACGCAGTGTCGTCCAACCCGTACGTTTGCCAGGTCACCACGAATGATACAGTCGTTCATAACTATTGTCTGGGGAAGAAAAGAGAGACGAATGAGCTCCAATTTCTACCCGTGTTACCAGCTATTACACAGACTCATGCAGAGGTCGGGTCACTCCAGCACGATTACGGAGCCTCAAAGACGATTCTTTTAGTCAAAAACGAGAACAAAGCAAACACACAGGAGCCTGCAACCACCAGTTGTGCTCCCACCGTGCCAGCGAGCTGCGCAAAGCGAGCCGATACACAAAGCGAGGCTTAAGCACAAACAGAAACGCGCCGTACTTCCACGCGTGAAAGCGCCACGATCTGCCCACACGCCGGGGAAGCTCCGTTTGTATCCCCTCCCGGGGACACCGCAGCCCGCCTCCCCGCTGCCTACCTTGCCGTTGAGAACGATGTTCTGGCTGCCGCACAGCACGGACTGCCGGCTCACCTTATTGCCGGACGCCTGAGGGGAGAAGGGCCGGGTCAGTGCGGCCGCTCGGAGCCCCCGGCCGCGCCGCGCCGCGCCGCCCCGAAGCGCCCAACTCCTCCCCCTGCCCCGCCGCCCGCTCCCCGGGCCGCCGCACCGTCTCGATGTACTCGGACTTGTTGTAGAGCATCTCGCTCAGCTCCATGGCGGCGCCGCCACTTCCGCACAGCCGCGCCCCCGCTTCCGGCGCGTCACTTCCGCCCGCCGGACACCGCGCTTCCGCTGCGGGCGCAGCCAATGGCGGCCCCGTTGCCATGGCCACGCGCCGCTCGCGCGCCGTCCGCTTCCCGCGGGGGGCGGCCATGTTGGAGCCGGCGGCAGCGGAGGAACCGGAGTCCGTGGAGGAACCGGCGGCCGCGGGAGCCCTCAGCGGCGCCGAGAAGGAGAAGGTGCGGGGCTGGGTGGGACGGGCTGAGGCCTGGGGCGGCGGGCGCGGCGCGGCGGTGCCAGCCCGGTGCGGCGGTGCCAGCCCGGTGCGGCGGTGCCAGCCTGGCGCGTTGTGTCTTGCAGCTGAGGGAGAAGCTGGCGCTGCTGAGGAGGGAGTACAGCGAGACCGTCAGCCGGCTGCGGGTGAGCGGGCCGGGGCCGGGGCCGGCGGCGGGGCGGGCCGGGGGCTCGGCCCGGCCGGGCGCGGGTGGAGGTACCGGGAGGCCGGTCCCAGCCCTCCGCCGGTGTTGTGTCCGCAGCGGGCGCGGCGAGCAGAGCGAGCCCGGAGCCACGGCCGGGGCTCGGCGGCGGAAGGAGGCCGGCGGGAGCGGAGCCCCCCAGGTAGGAGGTGGGAAGGCGGCCTCCCGCCTCGGGGCGGGTCGGCGGGAGCGCCCGAAGGGCCCTGACAGCTGCCGTGAGCTCCCCTTTGTCCTTCCCCGGCGGCGGGTCCGGACGCCCGGTCCGTGATCGCCTCCTGTGCCCCCGCGGCCCGTCCTGCCCGGGGGGGACAGAGCCCCTCTCGGCTGAGCGCCGGGCTCCGCTGTCCCCCCTGCAGCTGCTGCCACAGCCGCAGCCCCCCCGTACCCCCACCCGGCCTTGTCTCCTGCAGTAACACTCTCCTTTCCTGCTCCCCAGGCCTGCAGCTCGCACTGATCCCCACTCTGAGATCTTTCGCTCCTAACAAAACCCTCGAGTTTTACTGTGTGATGTTTTTTTTGGACAGAGCTTTGCTGGGAGTACTTTACACATAGAAGTTTCTTTCCCACAGGTCCTAGAGATAACGTATCTCCTAGTGCTGACAAACATGAAACCTCTCAGCTACAGACTAAAACCTGCTCTGGTCTTGACACAGAGAAGAAAACATCTGTCCCATTTAAACACATTCCCGAATTCTCCAATAATGAGGTTACCCTGCAGGACAGCTCACAGGCAGGAGGTGTACAGGCTAGCCAGGAAAACCTGTGCTCTGGAATTGTTAGGCCTCCCCCTAAGGAGAAAAAACCCCAAACCTCCAGCTTGATGAAGCTGAGGAGACGGACGAAGGCTTTGACTTCGGAGCAAAGGGAATCAGTGCGTGATGTGCATCTAAATGCTGATGGGACGGTGAAAAATCAAACTGCCGGGACGGAGGAACTGCGGTCACCAGTCTTCAGGCGAAGCTGCCTCTCCAACACTGAGGAAAACGCTCAAAGAGAATCCAGACCAGCACTTGTGCAGGGAGAGGAAAAGGGTTTTCCTCCTCCCGGCGCGGCGTTAGGCGTTGTACAAGATGTGCTTGAAGCCAGTGTCCCTCCAGGAGCGCCCGGGCCGTTCCCGTGTGTGCTGAGGGGCAGCAGCCCTGCCTGCCAGCCCGAGTCCCCGAGGGCCGTGGCCACACCTGACGGCCACGAGCCGGCACGGCCGTGCCTGGAGAGCAGTGACTCGCTTTTTCTTGACACCAGTGGGGATGGAGGAAAAGAATCCTCCAGTGTAATAAAACAAACGCAGGGTGAGAGTATGTGTGAAGATCAGGGAGAGTTACACGGGCTCTTGGATTTAATGTCAGAAAATGAAGTATTGCCTGCTGATGGAAATAACACTGCAACGAACGACAGCAAAAGCCGCGAAGGAAACCGCAGTGACACTAATGACTTAAATCCCTTTCCTACAGATCTCGCTCCAGGCAATGTTGAAGAACTGTTGGAGAATCAACAGCTTGAAATTCAGTCAAGGCTTCCTCACCCGGAAAAGGTGACAGCTCCTGAAAGTGCACTGAACTCTTGCACGGTGGTTGAAGGGCTTCTCTTTCCGGTTGAGTACTACGTCAGGACAACTCGCCGTATGTCTAACTGCCAGAGGAAGGTGGACCTCGACGCTGTAATTCTCAGCCAGCTGGGCAGAAGCAAGAAAGGTCAGCGAAGTAAGTGCAAGCAGAAAGATGCAAATTCAGATTGGCCCTCCCAGGAAAGAATTGAAAATGATTTGGAGTCGGGGATCGTGCTGTTCCCTTTTCTTGGGGCAGAAAATGATGCAGCAAGTTCAAGCAGTCCTCAGAAATCTCTTCCTGTGTCCAGTGGTAGCAGCACTTCACTTGGATCGAGTTCTCAAAACAGTGTCGCTAGCACAAAGAGAGATCAGAGACGATCACAGAGGAAACAAAAGGGAAGAAGAAAGTCTGCCTGCACACCCCCTGTGCATCAAGGGTCACAGCAGCTTATAGAGAGCTTGGATCTCATAACACTGAGGGGAAGTGGTCGTCTGCTGTCAAATGAGTGTCAGAGTGAAAAGGAAATCTGCGAGGCTAATCTTGAAATATCACCTTCAGATGAAAGAAAGTTGTCTGCTGCTGCAGCTCTTGGGTCTGGAGAGACAGAAGTGACTGGTGCTGTGCGGGCAGCGAGCGCTGATCCTCCTCCTGGAGGAAGCCAAGTGCTTGGTAAATGCTGTAAGACTCTGTCAGAACAGGTTCAAAATCCACTTCAGAGCAGCGATTCTCTGAACCCAGGGAATGAAACTTTTGCCAGCCCCATAGGAGATCTGGAAGACAACTTAAGTGTGAATCAGGGGGATAAGCAGCCAGCGGAGCATGTGAAGAACGAGCCCGTGCATGGAGCCTGCAGGGCTGAGCAACTCCTCGCGCTTGGCGTCCCCCCGCGCCGCTCCCTGCGTTCCTCTGCGAGGCAGCGAGCCAGCTGCGCCTCAAAAGGTACCTTGCTCCCTAAAACAGCACGGCCCTGAAACGTCCCGGTGATGCACGCGCTGCTCTTCGCACCCGGCCATGTGGTTTTTATTCAAGAAAATCTGATATGGGCTAACTATTTTTTTTTTTTAAATAAGGGAGATTTTTAAAAAATGTAGATCTTGGTGGTGCCCACGTTCCTGAACAATTCCAGCGACTTCTGCTTCAGCGCAGTGACGGGGAGCGAACAGCAGTGCGTGCAACAGCGGCAGGGCTCTCAACTCCTTGAGCTGCCTTTGCTGCGGGGCGAATGTTGTGCACACTGGACCGGATTTTCCAGCAAATGGATGTAAATCTGTTTTTCCAACTAAAAATCTGTTTCTCCAACTAAGTCTGCATATTAATGATTATTTTTTTTTTAAAGTGCTGACAAGTGTGAAACACAAAGAGTAGCATTATGGCCTGAGTGTCTGTGAGTACTGTGAATATTTTATCCCAAAAAACTGGGATAAAACCAAACCTAACAAAGTGACCGAGCACTCGGTCGGTTCTAGCAGTCTTTGGCAGTGGCATTTTAGTTGAAGGTTTGATGCAGAGCGATTGCAGAGTGTAACGTCTTGCTGATTACTTTATGATGTGATGTTCTCTCTGGCGTTCTTGTGTTTTTCTTTGTCTAGATCTCAGCAGAAGAGGATGTAGCTCTCCAGAGAGTTCAGAGGGTCCTGCTTCTCTTGGCCTCCCTGCTGAGGACCCTGATACTTGCAGCTCTCTCTTCTCCTTCCGCAGTCTCCAGGGGCTGGCCCTCAGACTGGGTATCAGAGACTTTCACTTGCCGGATGAGGAATTTGGACTACTAAAACTTGAAAAATTAGAATCTTCCCCTGTGAATGACTTGGAGGGTTTTGTTCCGAGTGTGTTTGGAGATGGTGTGGCTGCAGAAGACATGCAGGATGCACAAATGAATCCTGGAGAAAAAAGTCTCAAAAGGAATTTGATCTTGCCTTTCAAAAATGGATTGCCCAAGTTACCTCGCGTGGACAGCCCAGCTTCCAAGAAGGAACTTTCTACCCATGAATTGCTGTTTACTCCCACAGGGACCATCTTAGCTGGTGCTCCCACGCAGCCTGAGTCTCAGATTTTCTCATCAGCTTTCCCTGTCGTGGGTGCAACCCCAGCTGTCTCACCCTCAGCACGCAGCCAGGTCTTCCCCGAGACACCCCCTGTCCCTGCCTCGCCGGCCAGTTCCCCCGAGGGAGCATCTGCCCAGGCCGTGGCTGCCGGGGAGCGCGAAGGCTCTGCCGCTCCGCTGCGCCTGGACAGCCCTGGTGCTGGATCTGCTGGAAAAGAGGGGCAACAAGGTACAGCCTTTCCGTTAGAAGCTGAAGCAGGTCCTGATAATAAATCTGGTGAGGCTGTGGCCGTGGAGAAGCATCAGCAGTCAGAGAGCAAACAGCAGAGATCCTGCAGAGCTGCTCCTGAGCAGGTAACAATCGGCCTCTTTACCAGGGGCACTGAGTCCGTGGGTCTGTGGGCAGATCCCCTTTCCCAGAGTCCCACCTGACTTCAGACCAAAGACCCCTTTGCATCCTCACCCTGCGTGTGGTCTTTTAGCCAACATACTAAGTGCTTGCTTTTCATCTGCTGCCTAGATGAAAGAGCAAATTCGTTAAAATGCTGCTTGATGGAACTGGAGATGGGGGGTTCATTGCTTATTGCAGGCTGCGTGTCCGAAACGTCTACACAAACAAAATGGTTCTGGTGCCCACATGGTGCTGGTCCTTCAGGAAAATCTTCAGCTGGGATTTGGTGAAGGAGATTAAAGAGCTGGCGTTGGGGATGGGTACTGAGACAATTACTTGTCTCTGAAGGCTGAGACGCAAACTGATGGTAAAAGGCAATTTTCAGGTGAAACCAGGAAATAACCTGTCTGGGATCTATTGTTTTTCAAAGATGTGCAAGTACAAAAAGAGATGCTCCTGCCGTAGCTGTCCCAACAGCTGCAGGCAGAGTGAACTCACGCTTCTGCCTCGTTCTTGCTGGTGCTGAATATAATTTCAGAGTTGAATTATTCTCATTCTTTACTTGTTTGTGCAGAAAAAAGACGTAGAGGAACAGTTGACTCCGGTACTGCTTGATGACCTGCGAGAAGAGAGCTTGCAGCTTGTCTCAGAGCTAAAGGTGAGATGACATCGGATCACCGAGTCGGTGGGCTCTTCTTCCCGTGGCCGTGTCCCCTCGGTGTCCTTTGTCTCACAGCGGGTAGACAAGGGTTGGCAGGCGAGGAAGCCACATCTGTGGCCAAGCCCACTGAATTTGCCAGGGGCTGAGGCACCTCTGGCTTTTCCAAAGCCAAGTGCAAAGTTTTGCTCCAGGAGCAAGCTGGCGGTAGCATAACCAGCCAACAATAACACGGCTGAATTTTTTCAAGGGAGAAGAGAAGCCCTTGCTTTGTGCAGTTTTAAACTCGGTCTGTGCTACTGCCAGTCCCGTCTCCCGTTCGTGCAGCAAGGGAAGCAAGTGCCTGGCTGGCACTCGGGCTTTGCTCTGGCTGTGCTGTGGTACCCCCAGTCCTGTCCCAGCTCTGGGCTCTGTCAGGTCCCCGACGTTTCGAACAACAAGTGATTTTTGTGAAGCGAGCCCATATCTTTGCTGCTCTGAGGGTGAAACCCACCAGCCTCGTTTCCCTTCGTGCCTTACTGGCACTTCACTCATCAGCCTGAAGTTTTAGCCTCACATTCTCATCACGCTGAATGCCAAGCATTTTTCTCAGGCTGAACCTCCAGGTTAGATAACCATGTCTATCAGAAAACCAGCGCCGTTTTGTTTTGGACAGGACTGTTCGAGTTCCTGCGCCGTGGATGTGAGCGCGGTGTGGTGGGAAGCGGCTGGCAGCAGGGAGCTGCGTGTGCTGACAGCCTCCGAGAGTTCTGTCTCCCTGTGGCAGCCTCTGCCGGCCGCCCGCTGGGCGAGGGTCTATACGTGGCCGTTTGGAGAGGTATGAACACAATCCTTATGTCTAGAATTGAGGGCAACTTCCTTGTCCCCTGCGTTAGTCCCCAAGACACAAGGAGCTTGCAGTCCGGGGTCCAAGGGGAGTTCTTTAGGTGGCATAAATGCTGCGTTCCGCCAGGCCACAGAGGAGAAGGACTCGCACTGCTGATGGAGAAGGCCAGCAGCTCGTGTGGTCGCATGTTATCTGCTGGAGTTTGATGCTTCATCTGCTGAGTGGTGGCTGGACTGCAGCCACTGGCTTATGCTCTTTCCCTTACGCTCCCTGGAGACACTTTTGGTCTCTTATATCAACGGGGATTGATTGATTAATTTAGGTGAACAGTCAGCAGAGAGTTCAGCTGTTAATCTAAGTGTGCTTCCTCAGAGGGATCTGAAAATCAGTTCTGCTGAATATCATTTTGCTTGAAACACTCTAGAAAATAGGAACAAAGTCAAAGGGACGTTGTGGGTGACACCGAATTCTTGTTTTGCTCTCCTAGATTCCTGTGATACAGATCGTTCCTCTGCCGGACGCCTGTAATCTCGTGTGCATTGCGTTGGGAGATTTGGAGATTGGAGAAATAAGGTGGTGTATTTATGTCTTACTAGTGCTTTGCACCCTGCACAGCTGCAGCTTAACTCTCCTCTTGTGGAGGGGTTGAAATTACCTCTTACTAATGTGGCACTTTCTCAGTTGCTTTAACAGTTGGAAAACACGGAAGGGATTTCTAAAAATCGACTCTAAAGACTTGCTTATTCGCCCCTGGAGGTGGCAGACTGTTTAAACACACACTTATTTTTGTACGTGGTGGCGTGTTTGAGTTATGTTTCTTTCTGTCATTAGGCATACTTTTCTCTTAATTTAGGCTCTTGCTTTATTCTTCTGAGAATGACTCATTCAAGCAGTCACTAGTGAAAACTGGAAATATAAAAGCTGTTCTCGGCCTAAAGGGCAGGAGGCTGGTCAGCAGCAGCAGGACTGTGCAAGAGCAGCAAGTGGAAATAGTGACGTTTTCAGAGGCAGGAAGGTGAGTCCGGTGGGTTTGGGGTGGTCTCGGTGTGGAAGAAAAGGAAGGAAACATCTCCCATGTGGAGAAGTGCCCCTCTTCTGTCTGGAGACGTGTGGAGTGCAGAACACATTCTGACTGCCTTTTCTCACTCGCTCATGTGCTGCTCAGGAGCAAGGACGGACAGACTTTGATGCCCCCCGAAGAAACTGTTCTAGCTTTTGCTGAAGTGGAAGGGATGCGGGACGCCCTGGTTGGCACCACTGCAGAGAACAGCGTTGTGGTTTGGTCCGTGTTTCCTTGCAGGGAAATGGTTCAGCTCGCAGGGGCTGCAACAGCCACCTGCAGGCGTTCCACCTGGTTTCCCTGTGAAAGGGTGATTGTCTGAGGGGCTGCGGCCTGGGGGTCACCCTCTGGCCCGGCGGGGGGATGGCGAATGAGCCATGCGCTCCGACTCCACTCGCTTTCACGAGGTTATTTGTAACACCTCTGCCTGCGGCCTCTTGCCTTACTTTGGTTTATGCGAACCAAAACTGCCCCTGTCTTGCATAGTGGTGGAACTGTGATTAGAAAATAACAGGTAGAGGATGGAAATGTTGTCAGAACTTGTATTTTCACCCACTGCAGGAATCTGAAAACAGGCCAGCTCCTGAGGAAGATGCACGTTGGTTATTCCTACCCAGCTTCTGTCTGCCATCGGGCATATTCCGACGCTGTACGTACGTGGAGCTTGGCCCACAGTTTGTGTGGGGACTGTGGTGGGGGCTTACGGGGTTAGGGCTGCTGGGGTGGATTGAAATACCACCTCTGTTTAGATACACTGAAGATGTTTCAAAGGCAGATAGGATAACCAGGAGAAATAAGCCGCACTGGCTACCTCGAATTCTTGACTTTTTGCGGCGTATTAACAAAAACAAGAGCGCGCTGCACTGAAGCATAGTCCAAAGCAGCAGCTCTCGCACGTGGGAAGCAGCAGTTCTGCTGCCCGGGGCTGGGCCTTGGCGAGTCCTGACTCACACGTGGGCGGGTGCCAGCGTGGTGCCAGCCCCCTGCCCTTGCTGGAAAACCAGCGTGCTGTGGTTATTATTTCCATACACCCCCAGAATATCAACTGTTTAAAACCAAGGTTCATAATAATGATTCTTTCCTACTTGCTTCCTGATGGATTTTTGAAGTTTATCAAGGATTTGGTTGTTTTCAGTGAGGATTTAACCTCTCGGGACAAGAATGGCTTGTCCGCTAACGATGGCTTGGGTCAGGCTTTGGGAGACTTCCTCAGAAGGTCTGTCCCAGCGTATTTCATGCTGGCCTGTGGCTCTTCTGGGAGCTGCTGTTTTCAGCTGTCCTGGTTTCCTGTTAAATTTATAAACTCCTAGGGATTAAAATGAGGCTCAGAAATTTTATTTTAAATGTCACCTCATCCTACAGGCTTAGCTTTTTCAGACAGATAAGTGCATGAATCCATTGTGTCACTGAGCTGCCATCCCGCTGTATTGCATCAGCCCTTATCAGTCAGCAGCTGCTTTGGTTTTTATCTAATTTGATAAGGAAAGTAAACCATTTTTATCTTACTCAGTAAAAATAATGCATCACTGCCCATGGCTTTGATTATAGAGAGAACATAGCAATTAATTTTTGGAAAATTCTTTGGGTTTTTTCCCCTCTTGCTGTTGTTTTTAGTGATGTATTTTTCCTCTGTGTATCAGGGCCTTCTGTTTGTTGTTTTAAGTCATCCCCACGCCAAAGAGAGCGAGGCCTGTGGAAACCCCGCGTTCCGCGTGATAGCATTCAACCCCCGGACAGCCCGGAGCAGGGGGGTGACGTTCTCCTCCCTCCCGCCCGGGCACGCTGGAAGGCAAGTACCCCGGGGAGCGCGGGCCAGCTGCGTGATTTTGGGGTGGTTTTGGGGGGAGAATCACTCAGTGAGCCGAGTAGCGCCGCTGGCACGAGTCCATTTGCCGTCTGGCCGGTGATAAGGGGCCGCGTCCGTCCCTGCTGCTGGCCGGGGCGCGGGGCGAGGCCGGGGGCCGTTTCCTGCCCGCTGCCCCCCTCCATCCGTCCGCTGACCCCCGGGCTGCCGGTGCTGAGGGCCTCGCTCCTCTGCCTCCCCCGCGGCGCCCTGTGGAAATGCTCTGACGGCTCACGGAACCCCCCAGGCCAAAGCCGGGGGTGGGGCGCTCGGAGCCTTTGTGGGTCTGTGGGCGCAGGGGTGTGCAGCGCGTGACCTTTCCCTTCCGTCTGGCGTTTTGAAGACTCAGCTGGCTCAGGCCGGGTCTCGCAGCCCGCCCGTGTCAGACACATGACGGATGTGCCCAAGTATCAGCGGACTGAGATCTTGTCCTGAACAATTTCCAAGCATGTCCTGAGGCTGCGGAAGGATTGTCTTGACATCCTTTGTTCTCAGGTGCCCTGAGAATACAACCTAAGGTAGCCTGGCTTCCCACAGCTGCCTGAAGTGATTAATGCTGTCCACGAACGACTCATTTCAGAAATGACACGATCGTGTTTTCACGAACCAACGGCAGCGCCGTGACCCCTCTCTGTACCGCCACAGGTACCTGGAGGGTGACGTGAAGGACGCTTCGGCCGCGGCCGTGCTGACGTCGGGAGCCATCGCCGTGTGGGACCTGCTGCTGGGGCGCTGCACGGCCCTGCTGCCCCCGGGCCCGGCGGGCGCCTGGGCGCTGGCCCGCTGGGCCCCCACCCCGGCCTGCCTGCTGGCCGGGCAGCGGGACGGCACCGTCTGCCTCTACCGGTACCGGCAGCCCCAGCCCGGAGCGGCTTGACGGAGGAACGGGGGCGCGAAGGGCCCCGGCCCCGGCCGAGCCCGGCCCTTCTGCCGCCGCCTGGGGGCTGCCGGTGACGGGGCGCGCGGGCCGGGCACCGGGCGTCAGTGTCATTAAACCTCTCGGCTCTGGGACGACTCTGTGTGTGCTGCCGCGCCGTGCCGCCGGGGCTCTCCCGGGGCTCTGCGGGAGCCGCGCGGCCTCCGCCCGACAGGGGCCGCCGCCCCCCGGCCGCCCCGCCCCGCCGGGCGCGCGGTGGCTGCCGGGAGCGGCGCGGTGCCCGCTGGGAGCAGGTCACCATGGCGGCCCGTGTCCTCTCGGCCTCTGTGCGCCGCCTCCTGCCGCGGCCGCCGCCGCTCGCCCCGCGCCCCGCCGCCCTCGCCACCCTCTGTCCCCGCCGCCCGCGGGCGCCGGCGCCGGTGAGGCCCGGGGCGGGGGCTGGCGGGGGGGGCCCGGCGCTGCCCCCGGCGCTGCCCGGTCTCTTGCAGGTGCCGCGGGCGGCCTGGCCGCCGTGCCGCCGCTTCTCCGAACTGCCGCCCCTGACCTTGGCGGACATCAAGGACCGCGTCCTCTACGTCCTCAAGCTGTACGACAAGATCGACCCGGAGAAGGCGAGTGGGGCCGGGGTGGGCGGCCGCGGGCACCGGGGAGGCCAGAGGCTCCGGTTTAACGCGGAGGTCCGGCTCCTGCCGTGCCGAAACGGCTGCGGCCAGCTCATGCTCGGTTTTTTTTCTTCCCCCAGCTGACCGCTGAGTCCCACTTCATGAAAGATCTGGGTTTGGACAGTCTGGACCAAGTAGAAATCATCATGGCTATGGAAGACGAGTTCGGTAATTCCGAGCTGTGCATGCTTGGATTCATGGCTACCTTTAATTTTTTTTTTTTTTTTTTGGCTAATCCTCAAGCGCAGCTCGAGCCAACGAGTATCAGCCCTTTTCTCTAAATGGTACCATTGAATTTTCACTGATGTAATTCAGCTCGGGCCGCCCTCGCTCAGTGAGATGTGCGCTGGCCGCTGGTGGGAGCCAGGGGAAGGCGTCTGTCCGTCTGTCCGTGGGGACGCTGCCTGCCAACCCCCCCTCGTATTGCTGGGGCGGGGAGAGGGGGGGCAGCAGCGTGTGAGCGAGGGCAGCCCGCGGTGATTGAGCGTGAAGGCTGCAGCTGGAGCTGAAATCACAGATCCTCCAGGTGTTTCCTCACCAGAATTTTTTCATCCTTAATACTTGATGCTACTAGGAAAAGAAACCCCAATGTTTTTCACTTATTTATATTTCAAGTGTCTTTTTACTTTGTTTTGGACTTCTTCATGCTTTCATTTAAAGCTCATAAATTCTGGAGTACACGCCTCACCTGTCCCGCTGGGTCACAAACGTCCCTGGGGTTTGGTTCTTCCCTAAAACCTGGGCAGATGTTTCAGAGTGTTGCTGACGTGCTGTGTTTAACCCACGGACCGTGTCCCGTGCGTGGCCACGAGGAATAGAAAGAAGATCACAAGTTTTCTGGGATGCGTTTCTGATGGGTTCCACTGCTGAGAGCCCTCGTGCCCCCTGTCCCCGCTGCGGCTCCCTCTGAGCTGTTACTTGTGCGAGCGCTCGGCAGCTCCGAGCAGCCAGGTCTGGGCCCCGGCCTGCCTGCAGGTGCCAAGAGCCCCCCCTGCCTCGCCACTGGTGGCTGTGGGGGTGCTGGGGAGGATCGGGGGCTGTAGCCCCTCGAGGAGCAGCGTGGAGCTCGGTGAAGCGCTGGCTCTGCCTGACTCGGCCCCCCCCCCGGCCTCGTCCCCCGCCGAGCTGCCTCTGAGCCAGCAGCAATTGCTTCCTTTAGCCTTGCTCCCGTTTCCGTTGGTTTGTGCTGAATCTGTGCCCTTTCTTCCAGGATTTGAAATTCCTGATGGAGATGCAGAAAAGTTAATGTGCCCACAAGAGATTGTAGATTACATCGCAGATAAGAAGGATGTTTATGAATAAAACCAGGTCTTCGAAGCCAAGTGAGTAGCAATGTGTCCCGGGGGGAGCCGAGGCCGCGGGGGCTGGCAGGGGCTGGCAGGGGGCTGGCGGGGGCTGGCAGGGGTCTGGCAGCAGCTGCCCGCGCCGAGCAGCGGGTGAAGTGTCTGTGTTTTCCGGAGGGAGGATGTGGGGCTCGGCGACCTTCGGTCTCGCCCTGCGTGCCGCTTCCGGCACTCCCCTTACCCGGGGCTCGTTTAGTAGATGGCAAATTGATTTTAGTCATGAAAGTCCGTCTCCTCCCAGCGGCCGGGCCGCGTGCAGTGGGGGGCAAGCACCCCCAGAGGGGTGGTAGCCCAGCTCCCGGCTGCCCGAGGTGACCCTGTTGCAGCCAGGGACTGGAGCAGGAAAGGAAGTGGGCAGGAAAGGGTTACTGGAGCGACTGCCCTGAGGGGCTCTGGGGCTGCAGGGGAAATGAGCTGGTGGCCTCACTGGCCTCCGGCCAGCAGCAGCAGCAGACGCTCCACATTCCTGTTTGTTCCTGTGCACGTTTCAGGGCTCCCACACACGCTCTGGGGCCTGGGGGGCTGCGCCCCTCTGCTGCACTCTGAGCCCCCGACCCTCCGAAAGACCTGGGGGCTCTGCCCTGAGGAGTCAGCTTGTCTTGTCTCGGCCTGACCTGCTGCTTTCGGGCCTTAAAGTGGTCGTTCTGGGTTGCTGAAATACTGAACGTGTGGATTTTTTGTTTGTTTTAGCAGGAGCTGTCTCTCCCACTTGGACTGGGCTGGTGGCAGCGGGTTTGACTATAACTGCACGCGCCGTGCCGTGGCTGCTTTCATCGGAAAGTTGTACTTGGACGTTGTATTTAAAGCTGTCTGAATGTGTTGTCCTTCATAAACAAGAAAAAAAAGGAATAAATCCATAAGCCCAGTGCTGGGTCAGCTGGCGTGTCCCTTCCCGCTGGCGGTGGCTCCCTGGGGCCGCGTTCGGTGGCCGAGGAGCTGGGGGGCTGCACCCTCCCCCCGGGGGTAAAAGCACCGTCTGTGGGGGTGGGCGCGGGTCTGGCTCCGCTGTCCCCTTCCCGCTCCCCGGGGCTGGGAAGGCGCCGACAGGGGGTGCAGGAGGCTCCGTGCCTGCTGCTCTGCCCCACACTTGTCCTTTCGTCAGTGCTGGTAAAAAAAACCCAAGCAGGTTGTGTTTGAAACGCTTCTGCTTCCCCCGTGGGAAATGGAGGGGAAAATGACTTCCCTGCTGCTGAAAAGCAAAGCGGCATCAGTGTTTCTGTAATCCCAGCACGGGAGGCTGCTTTAAACCTCTCCCGAGACAGAAACGAGTTATTTCTGGACGCTGTACAGTTTTTCCTCCGAGCCAAGAAACACTTTCGTATGTCGGAGACGCTGCTGGGCCAGAGCCAAGGATCCGTCACTCGAGATCGGATCCCGGGGGGGTGGAGGATGGAGCACGGAGCCGGGAGCGGGGCGGGGGGTGCTGGGGGCTCCTCCGGGCTGCTTTGGCTTTGGAAATGGCCCTGGGCCGGGCCGCGGTTCCCCCCCGCGGGGTGAGAGGCTCCTGGGACCCCCCCCGAGCGGCTCCGAGACCTCGGCTGGGCCGAACCTCGGGGCTGGCGTCGAGGGGCCGGTGCCTCCGGGACCGGGCGCGGGGGTTTCGGGGCGGGAGCCGCCGGGCCGAGGAGCCGCCGCCGGGGGAGCCCGGGAGGAGCCTCGGCCCCGAGCCGGGCAGGGCTGGAGGTGGCCCCGGGAGAGCCCGGGGAGGGGCAGCGCCCCGGCGGCTCCCGGCAACGCGGGTTTTCTGCAGCCGGCCGGGTCCCGGCGGTGCAGCCCGCGGGGGCAGCCGGGGTCCTGCTCCCGCAGCCCCCGGGACCGCGCCGGAGCTCAGCGGGGGTGCAGGGGCCGGGCCCCCCACCGCACCCCCGAGGGTCCCGCACACGCTCCCGGGGGCAGAGGCGGGGCCGCCCCGGGATGGAGCGGCGGGGCCGGGGCCGGTGGGGCGGGCCCGGGCCCGGGGGCTGCGGCTCCCCGGCGCCTCCGCCCCGCCGCAGCGGGGACGGGCGGGGGCTTCCTGCCGCCGCCTCGGCAGGGCCGGCAGCGCCGCGGCGAGATGGAGCCGCTCCGGCTCCCGGGGCTCCCGCGGCTCCTGGCCGCTGCAGGTGAGCGCCGGGCCGGGATGGGCCGGGGGGGGCACGGCCGGGCAGGGTCCCCGCGGTCCCGGTCCCTCGGCGGGCAGCGGCCGTGCCCGGGGTGGGGAGGGCAGGGCCGGTGCAGCGGCGGGCTCGGGGCTCTGCGGCGGCAGCGCGGCGGGTACCGGCACCGGGCTCGGGCGGGTCTGGGCTCCCCGCTTGCGCCGGGGCGGGCTGCTCGGGTGCCGCCGGGGGCCGGGGGGGGTGGGCTCGGCCGCGGGGTCCCGGGCGGGTGGGACACGCGGGGCCCGGCCGTGAGCCGCGACACCGGCCCCGGCTGCTCCCCGGCGGCAGCGGGGCCCGCGGGAGGGGCGGCGGGCGCTGGCCGAGAGCGGGGCCCGAGGGGCTGGTGGGGACCCCAGCGCCGGCCCCACCACGGGGGGTGACCCCTGCCCCGACACCTGGTCACCCACCCGCTCCCCCCGGGAAACCGCTGCCGCGGAGACACAGAGTCCTACTGGGGCGCTGGTCTGGTTCTGGCCTGGCGCTGGTTTAGCACTGGTCTGGTACTGGCCTGGCACTGGAACTGGTCTGGCTCTGGCCTGGCTCTGGTCCAGCTCTGGTCTGGTACTGGCCTGGCACTGGTCTGAAACTGGTCTGGCTCTGGTCCAGCACTGGTCCGGCTCTGGCTCCGGCCCGGGGCTCTGCCCGGGGGCTCCGCCGTGGGCACGCACCAGTTCTGCTTTGGGGCCAAACGGGCGTTTCCCGCACGTGCTGCCGCGTGCCCGGGGGGGGCAGGATTCGGCTCCGCTCGCCCAGACGAAGGCCGGGGGTTCCCGGGGGGTTCCCGGGGGTTCGGGTCGTTCCTGAGCGGCTCCGTCGGGTGCCCGCGGGTATCAGAGGGGGTGTGTGTGGGGGGGGGCGGTCCCCAACGCTGGTGCGCGCCGCTGTCCCCTCTCTCCGCAGTGCTCGTGGGGTGCTGTGCCCGGCTCTGCCGCGCTCTCGGCGGTGGGACGGGCTCCACGCTGGGCACTGCCGGCCCCTGCGCCCCCCCGGGCCCCGCCACGGGCCAGCGCGGCCAGACAGGTACCGCCGGGACCCTCCGCTCGCGGCCCCTCGTCCCGGCCCCGCGGTGCCGAGCTGGCGGCTGCGGGGTGCGGCCGTGGGTCAGCCCTGCTCAGCGCCCCCCCCCCTCTGCCCCTAGATCCGGAGCCAGGGGCTGGCACAGGGCGGGCGCCGATGCCGGAGGCCGTGGGGCGGCTGCGGACAGAGACTGAGCCGCTGCCCTTCCCTGGGACCCCCGCCGGGACTGCCGAGCCCCCCAGCCCCCAGGGGAGCCCCGGCGGCCCCCGGGCTGGCGGGGGGGACACAGGACCCTCGGTGGTGCAGGATGGAGCAGCCAGCGAGCGCCCGGGACTGCTGCAGGCAGCTGCAGGCAGCGAGCGGCCGTCAACTGCCCCAGCCCCCGGGGAGCCGGACGCGGGTCCCGCTGCCAGATCTGCCCCCGGGACTGACCCTGTCGGAAACGCGACGGCAGAAGGTGCCACGACCCCGCCGGGGACCCCATCGCATTGGTCAGCCCACCCCCGGGGGCAGTGGGGGTCCCCCAGCACCCTGCCGGGACGGACCCCCACGGGGACAGGGCTTGCGCAGAGACAGGGGGGCTCACACGGCCCCTCGTCGCCAGACCCGTGGGCTGGGCAGGACCCGGGTGCCACCGTCCCACTGGGTGACACCAGTCCAGCGACTGGCCCGAGCATCGCGCCGGCCACAGAGAGCCCTGCGCCGGGGGCGATGGGGACGTCGCCCTTCGGGGGGGGGCTGCAGCGGCTGCTGAGCCCCGCGGGGACACGGCAGGGGACGGACGGTGCCTGGCAGGGTCCCCGCTCCGACCTTCGCCCCTCTCTGCCACCCCTGGGGGCTGGTGGCCGTGGGGTCCTCCTGGCCAGCCCAGCCCAGCCAGCTGCAGGGACGGGCTGGGGTCTGCCTGTCCCCACCGCCACGGCCAGCACCCCAGGGGTGACACCCCCCAGCCTGGGGGGAGCCCTGGGCCCGACCACCGGGGTGCTGGGGCCGCCTGACACAGAGGGTCCCCCTGAGCACGGCCACGTCCCTCCGGACCAGACCTGGCACCCGCCAGCCGTGCCAGGGCAGCCCCCCGCCTCGGTGGCCCCGGGCAGCCCCACTGCGGCCCGGAGCGGGGTGCCAGACCCCAGCCCGGGGCCCCCCCGCGTCCCCCCGTCCTCGCAACCTGCCCCAACCGGCGGCTCTGCGGCACCAACGTCACCCACCGCCCAGCCCTCCCCGGGGACCAGCCGGGGTGTCCCAGGGCTCAGCCCTGCTGCGGGCACCCCCCCGGCAGGGCCGTCCCCGGGGCACCAGCTGCCCCACACCGGCTTGGGGGGGGACCCTGCCGAGAGCCCCCAAATCCTGGGGGGGACCCCGGTGGGGGTGGACGATGCTGGGCTCTCGGCAGCCCCCCTGGGCCCCCGCTCGGCCCCTGGGCCCCCCCAGCAGCTGGGTCCGTCCCAGCCTGCGTCTTCCCTGGGGCTGACCACTGCTGTGGGTGTCACCGCTGTCACCGCCGGCCCAGCGCTGCTCAGGGACGTGGGGACGGTCACACCGGAGCCCGGTGCTGCGGTGTTGCAGGGGGCTGCAACGTGGGGGCCCCCAACCCTGCCCACCGTGGTGCCAGAGCCCCCCCAGCAGCTCCCCGGGACCCTGGGCCATCGGGGGGGCCCCGGGTCCCCCCCAGGTGCCGAGGGCACGGGCCTGGCCCAGCCGTCGAGCAGCCCCGGAGCGTGGCCGGATGCTGACACCCCCCGAGCGACGCCGGCCCCGGGCAGAGCCCCCCGGGTGTTCATCGTGGAGGATCAGGCACCCCTCCTGAGAGGTGGGTCTGGGGGTCGGCACCACCCGCCGGGGCGCAGCGGGGGCAGGAGAGGCCCCAGGCGCCATCAGCACGGGGGGGGTTGTCAGTGCTGGTGGCCCCCGGGGCAGGCAGCTGGGGTCCCTGTGGTGCTGAGCCCCGTCTCCGCTCCCGCAGCCCCCCTCCTCCGCATCCCCTGCGAGCTGGTGCTGGACATGGCCTTCGTCCCCGCGCTGCAGGACCCGGGGTCCCGCGAGCGCCGGCGGCTGCTCCACAGCTTCAACCGGACGGTGAGCGGGGGGGGGCGGCTGCGGCGGGGGGGCTGCGGCCGGGGGCCGTCCTGCTGGGGTCTCAGCTTCCTCCCTGCGCAGGTCGCTCCCCTCTTCACGCCGGTGCCCGGGTTCCTGCGGCTGGAGGTGACGGGGATCAGGTGGGGGCTGGCGCAGCCCCGCAGCCCCGCGAGGCGCTCCCCGGCACGGGGGGGTCACACGCTGCGGGGCCGCGGCGCTGCGGGGGTCCGGCGCTGGGCCGGGGGGGCCGAGCCGGCCCCGGACTGGTGGGGTGTCCCCGCAGGGCGGGCAGCGTGGTGCTGGAGTACGACGCGCTGTTCGCGGCGGAGCGGGTGCGGGCGCCGGGGCTGGGCGAGCAACTCGAGGCCGCGCTGGGCTCCGGCGGGGCCCGGCCGGGGCTGGCGGTGGGCACGGCCCCCGTCCTGCGACACGCGGCCCGGGGTGAGTGCGGGGGGCGTGCGGGGGGGCCGGCTGCGGGTGCCTGGCCCCGGCTCTCCGCTGGGCCCGCAGGGGGTGGCACAGCCGGACCCCCCCCCCGTCCCCGCAGGGCGGCCGCTGGACCCCTGCGCCCTGCTCTTCGCCTGCCCCCCCGGCTTCGCCTGCGTGGCCGGGGCGGACGGGAACGCCACCTGCACCTCCCTCTGCCACCGCGGCTACTGCAAGAACCGCGGCATCTGCACCCACCCCCGGGACCAGGGACCCCTCTGCCAGTGAGTGCCCCCGGCCCCAGCCCCGGGGAGGCGGGTGCTGCCCCCCCCCCGCCCCGCCGGCGGCTCATGGCCCCCCCTTGGCGCAGGTGCCCCGTCGGCAGCGACTTCTGGTTCATGGGGCTGCGCTGTGACTACCGGGTGACGCAGCAGAGCCTGCTGGGGGTGGCCGCGGGGGTCCTGCTCAGCATCATCCTCCTGGGCACCGTCATCGCCGCCGTCGCCATCCGCCGCTTCAAGGCGCTTCTGCTGGAGGCCAGGGCCGACCAGACCCGCAGCAGGTGGGGTGTGCGGGGCCGGTGGGGGGCGCGGGGTGCCCCTGCTGCGGGGCTGATGCCCCTGCCCCTCCCTGGGGGTGCCCGGGGGCAGCGCAGCCCATCCGGGGTCAGGCTGAGCCGTGGCTGGGCCGGGCCGGGCTCAGGCTGAGCTCTGCCAAGACAAACACGCTGCGGCGGCTGATAGCGACGGGCGGGAGGCGCTGGGGCGGGGGGGGCACGTGTGGGGCCCAGGAGCAGCTGGTCCCAGCACCCCGCGGAGCCACGGCTGGGTGGGGGGCTCTGCATGTGCCTGTGGGTCCCCGGGGGATGCTCGTGGCCCCGCGCAGGCAGCAGGGGGGTGCTGGGGGTGTGGGCCGTGCCGCTGCGCGCCCGTGGCGGTGGGAGACACGTGAGATGTGATGAGCCCCAAAATACGTGGTCCCAGTGACCCGCAGTGCCACCCGTGGGGACACACAGGGCCCATCTGCCCCGTCCTGTGCGGGGCTCAGCCCGGGGGGGCTGTGGGGGCAGCAGGGCTGCGGCTCGTTTGGGAACCCTCCCGGACAGGGTTTCGTAAGGGGCCGTGGGGGATTGTTCCCGAGGAAACCACCGCAACATCTGCAGGGCCGCGGCCAGATGTTGTTCGGTGTCAGAGGTTCTGCCCCCACCCAGGGCGCGGGGCTGGGCCCTGCCCTGGTGCCGTGAAATTTGGGTGGAAACCTGCGATCTGTGCTGGCCGCAGTCGCTGGGGCCGCGTGTGCCCGTGGCCGTGGCCCAGCCGCCCTCCCTTGCCCGCAGCTACCGGCGGTTCTGCCGGCTGGACGACGTCTCGGCCCAGTACTGGTCACGCTCCTGGTTGCCCTCGGCCAGCTCGCTGGACAACCCGGCCTTCAGCAACTCCGAGGAGCTGCTGCACCTGCAGATCCTGGACAACGGCTGCTGCGGCTGCCGGGGGGACGCGGGCATCACCGGCAGCGCCAAGCGGCGCCCGGCCCTGCCCGCCCGCCGGCACAGGTAGGGCAGCGAGTCTCACCTTTAATTTGCTGAGCGGGGTGAAGGGGAGGAGGTTTTGGGGTACCACGGCCCCCGGCACCTCGGCTCTGCCCCCAGTGCTGCCCCCCTGCCCTCGGCAGCAGCGCCCGGGAGCTTTGGCGCTGCAGCCGCCTTTGGTGCCCAAGGAGACATAAATGGTTTATTCCTTCTTTTCCCCTCACGTGAGGAGCTCGGTGTGGGGGGGCTGGTTTAACAGGAGGGTTCACATCTGCAGGAAACGGGGGGGTGGGCGTGTGTGAGGGCGCTACAATCAGCTTCCAGGGGTGTAAATGGAAAAAGGGCCGGGGCGGTTTCGTTTCTCGAGCAAAGGGCGTTTCCCCCCCCCGCCGTGGGCCGGGACCCGGGGGTGTGTTTGCCCCAGCCCGAGTCCTACCCCCTCCTCCTCTCCTCTCCTCTCGATTCCCGATGAACTTCCTTCCCAGCTCCCGTTCGGAGTGGGACACGAGCTCCAGCAGCGTGAACGACCCCATGGTGGACTCGGGGAAAGCCAGTGACATCTCGGTGTCGAGCTGGCCCATGGAGCCCCCGCCCTGGGCCCCCTTCCCGCTGCCCCAGCAGCTCTCCAGGCAGCGGCCGGTGAGCAGCAGCGCGGCACGGGGACGGGTGCTGGGACCCTACGCCCAGCGCGGGCACCCCAGGGTGCTCCCCGTCTCCCCCCTCGCCTGGAGGTGACCCCCGCCTTGGCTCTCCCCCCCAGCACAAAGCCCACCGTCCCCGTCCCTCCGGCGAGGGGCTGGAGCTGGTCACCCTGGAGAGGAGCTGGACGGCCTGAGGAGCAGGGAGCAAGACACGGGCGACGAGGTTCCGCTTTTAAAACCAACCACGTTTTTATTTCCACGTAACAAGCTCAGTGAAGGGATTTCAAACACTTTGACAATACAATCAACGCAGGTGCGATGTCAGTTCCACGCCAGGCAGAGTCCTGAGGGATTATCTGCCACCGTCGTCGCCACGGGTCGGACCAGACCGCAGAAGCCAGCTTTGGCTTGGGACAGCGAATTTCATCGTAAGTAGTTACAGATAAGTGTCTGGTAACACACAATGCTGGCATCCAACAGAGTTAATGACTTACATCCGGCAATTGGAAAATAAAGTCTAACAGATTGTTGAAGTCACATCATACTATGTACATATATGGTCTGCCCTATAGCCATTTCAGAACAAGCTAAGCCACTGTGAAAGTGAAATACAAATTAAGCGCTGCTGCATTGTTCATCATGATTAATGTAAATGAGGTATAAATTTAAACACCAGTACGTTTTAAGCATTAAAGTTTATTTTCCAAAATGCTCTCCTTATTTGCAAGTGTCCTCTTGAGCATCTAGCTGGGCACAAATGGTGGGGTCGTTTGAAAATGGGGCGTTGGAAATGTACTGAGGATGAGGGCAACGGGGTCCCAAAGGTGCTCGAATAGAAAAGGAAAAGCAAGCTGCAGTTTTCTACACTTATATTCTCATCTCATAGTGGGCACGTTGAGGGAGATTTTTGCTAGAATAAAATGCAGATCTGTTCATAAAAAAAATCAGTTTGCTAAAAGAAAAAAAAAAAATCAAACTATGGGAATACAGAGTTATCATATCGTTCGATATTTTCATTGTATAGAAAACAGCCT